>NC_090655.1:221627312-221927312 GCF_040937935.1 Hyperolius riggenbachi
TGTAGGGCGGGAGATGGGAGGCTAAACTGCTCGGCAAGCACACAAGTTCAATTGTCCGTCTGAAAGAGGCTTAAAGGACAACTGAAACAAGGAGGGATATGGAGGCTGACAGTATTTATTTCCTTTTAAAAGAGAATCTGTATTGTTAAAAATCACACAAAAGTAAACATACCAGTGCGTTAGGGGACATCTCCTATTACCCTCTGTCACAATTTCGCCGCTCCTCGTCGCATTAAAGGTGGTTAAAAACAGTTTTAAAAAGTTTGTTTATAAACAAACAAAATGGCCACCAAAACAGGAAGTAGGTTGATACAGTATGTCCACACATAGAAAATACATTCATACACAAGCAGAGTGTATACCCCCTTCCTTTTGAATCTCAAGAGATCATTTGTGTGTTTCTTTCCCCCTGCAGCTATCTTCCACTGAAGTGTCAGGCTCTTTCTTCCTGCAGAGTGCAGACAGCTCTGCCTGTATGTAATTCCTCAGTATGTGAAAGCCCAGCCAGCTCAGAGGAGGATTTATCCAGCTTGTAAAAGATAAGAGAGAAGAGAGAAGCTGCCCTACTCTAAATAATACACAGGCAGTGTGCAGAGAGGGGCCTGGAGGGGGGAGATGCATCACAGAACCACAACACTGAAGAACTTGGCAGCCTTCCAGACACAGGCTGACAAGTCTGACAAGAGAGAGATAAGTTCATTTATTACAGAGATGGTGATAGTAGAACGTGCTGCAGTAAGCCAGAACACATTAGAATAGCTTTTGGAAGTTGTAGGATCATAAAAAACAGGATGCAATTTTTGTTACGTTGCCTGGCAGCCCTGCTGACCCTCTGCCTTTAATACTTTTAGCCATAGACCCTGAACAAGCATGCAGAAGATCAGGCATTTCTGACAATGGGCTCTATTCACAAAACCATGTGCGGTAATTTTTTTTGGGTCGTAAACTTACCGCCTGCGGAAAACACCGAAAAATTCCACATTCACTAAAAATGTTCCGCATGTTTCCCGCATGTGGGAACAATGCGTAAAAATTTTTTGGGAAACATGCGTAATTACATAGTAAACATGCGGAAACCATGCGGGAAAAAAAAGTTGCATAAAAAAATTGTCCAAATAAAAAAAAAAAATGTAAAGTCCACCAAACAGCACTCAAGGCTCCAGAGTCCATTTAAAGGACTTCGAGGCCAAAATCTGCCCCCAAAACATAAAAGAAGTTAACTACCTGCATGACTTTGTAAGGCACGGAGGACGCTGTCCGCGCCCTCCGTGCCGTTCCGCCTGGTCCCCCCTGTTCAATAGCCCCCCGTAAGGCTGCGACCCCACGGTCCGGGTCGGTATCTGCAGCCTGCATAAAGATGGCCGCCGAAGCTGGCCACGGCTGCGCAGTCCGCATAGCCGCTACTGCAGCTGCGCAGCTCTAGGGACAACCCTCCGATACACACGCTGCCTGTTACGTGCATCGGGGGGTTGGCCCTAGAACTGCGCAGCCGCAGTAGAGGCTATGCGGACTGCGCAGCAGTGGCCAGCTCCGGCGGCCATCTTTATGCAGGCTGCAGATACCGACCCGGACCGTGGGGTCGCAGCCTTACGGGGGGCTATTGAACAGGGGGGACCAGGCGGAACGGCACGGAGGGCGCGGACAGCGTCCTCCGTGCCTTACAAAGTCATGCAGGTAGTTAACTTCTTTTATGTTTTGGGGGCAGATTTTGGCCTCGGAAGTCCTTTAAGTCAATGGGAAGCGAAATATATCACCAAGTACTAGTAGGTGATAAAAATTCGGTAGTTGAGTCAGAAATAAGGCGCCTCTTTTTGTGAATTTGGATTTTTTTGTGGAAACTACCGACTTTTGCGGACTTTTACCGCATTTTTTACGCATGCGGGTAACTAATGCGTAAAATTTTACGCATGTGGTAAATTTCATGCGTAAACATTTGTGACTGTCAAGATGTTTTTTTTTTCAGTCGGGAATTTACCGCAAGTGCATTTCCGCATGCGGAGAATCATTGAGAATAGAGCCCATTGTCAGATCTGAGAAGATTAGCTGCATGCCTGTTTCAGGTATGTGATTGAGACACTACTGCAGCCAAATAGATCAGTGGGGCTGCCAGGCAACTGGAATTGTTTAAAAAGGAAATACAAATGGCAGCCACCATATACTTCTCACTACAGTTGTCCTTTAAAAGTGATGTGCGGGAGAATGAGGGTATTCAACATGCACAATCTGGACCAGGTTTAGAAGTGATAGACAACACCTCTGCATGCAATGTACACAACAGATCTACAGTAAGTGCATACGTATAGTACTACTGTGTAACTTAATTGGCAGTCACAGACCCCAAATTTCATACATCAAATTAACTGATTGCATTAGCAAAGGAAGGGCATAAATTTGCATACAAAATTTCCATCAACGCAGAATTGTAAATCTGATTTTAAAAACACAGTGACTGCTTTATTGCAGCAGCACAAATAACTTGATTGTTTTGTTTTTTTTTGTGTGGACTGAGAACTGCCATTACTTTATATACAAGTTATTTATGATGACTATGAGGAATACAGTAAAACCCCCTTTATCCAGAACTCGCTGCTCAGTTAAGTTTCAAGCAACCAAAAACTACACTTAACCAGCATCAGCCAATCCCCATTGGTGCTGGATAACAGGGGGAGGGGGGGGGGGGGGGTTACTGTAGAACATTTAATCATATTTTCTCTTTAATCAGAACCTAAAGGGAACCTGAAGCGAGATGTATATGCAGGCAGGGCCAGTTCTAGACTTTTTGCTTGGTTGCAAGGTTAGTGCTGCTGATGTGCATTATGGGGTTCATTTATGACCTGCATGACTTTACACATGCTCAGTAGCATTTGAATGCTATTTTGATGGGTATGCTGAAATATTGGAACACTGACCCTGTATGTAGGCTACCATATGTATTACCTTTTAAACAATACCAGTTGCCTGGCAGTCCTGATCTATTTGGCTGTAGTAGTGTATGAATAACACCAGAAACAAGCATGAAGCTATAGTGACCAGATTTTTGTGGGTCCAACCTGGGACGGGACGTGAAGTGGGGGGGGACTGAGGAGCGCGCAGTACCGAAGACTGGGGGGGGGGGGGGGGGGGGGGAAGGGTGGCCATGACATTGTACGGGCGGAGCTAGCGTAATGATGTAACAGCGAGGCATAAGAAAGCAGTGTTTACGCCATGATGTGGTCAAACGAGAGACTTTGCATCATGGGTGTGCAGAAACTGTTTGATGCTAATAGTATACCGTAACCACAAAGCAGCAAACATAGCCAACTATGACCATTAAATAATAGGGATGGTCGGAATGCCAATTTCCGATCCCGCGGTAAATCCGCATTCCGTCATGTACCGATTACGCTACCAATTTCCGCATTCCAATGCGGAATTTCTGCCCGACTTTAACATCGATTTTCTCAAAAACTATAAGGTCTTTTTGAAAACGTTTTTTTTTGCATCTTGTTCAGAAGATCCTGTTTAATAAACCCTGAAAATTTGGTGTTTCTAGGACTTACGGGGGCTTTGCTATTAACCGCTAAAGTCGGCGGATTTTTACTGTAATGTAGAATGCAGAAAATAGGCAGATGCAGATTTTCTGCATTTTACATTACAGTTAAAATCTGCCGAATTTAGCGGTTAATAGCAAAGCACCCTTAAGTCCTAGAAACACCAAATTTTTAGGGTTTATTAAACCGAATCTTGTAAACAAGATGCAAAAAAAAAAAAAAAAAAAAAAAAAAAAAAGGTTTTCAAAAACCTTATAGTTTGAGAAAATTGATGTTAAACTCGGGTGGAATTTCCGCGATTTCTGGCGGAAATCCGCCTACCGCACTTGCTTTACCGATTTCCGCATTCCGATGCGGAAATGCAATTTCCGATCGGAATTTCGGGAATTGCATTTCCGCTGAATCCGAATGAGCATCCCTATTAAATAATAAATGCAGTAACAGTTACCCCAGACACCAGAAAAATACAATGCGGGCAACCATGTCAGCACAAAATAGACGCAATGCGGGCAACCATGTCAGCACAAAATAGACGCAATGCGGGCAACCATGTCAGCACAAAATAGACGCAATGCGGGCAACCATGTCAGCACAAAATAGACGCAATGCGGGCAACCATGTCAGCACAAAATAGACGCAATGCGGGCAACCATGTCAGCACAAAATAGACGCAATGCGAGCAACCATGTCAGCACAAAATAGACGCAATGCGGGCAACCATGTCAGCACAAAATAGACGCAATGCGGGCAACCATGTCAGCACAAAATAGACGCAATGCGGGCAACCATGTCAGCACAAAATAGACGCAATGCGGGCAAACATTTCACCTGAAAAAAACGTAATGGGAGCACATTTCACCTGAAAAAAGCATTTACTCACCTGGCAGAAGTCTCCAGCCTCTGGCGCGCTGCTCCCGGGACCACCTTCTTCCTCCTGCAGAGTTCCACGCTGACAGGGCTACGACACAAATAGTCTCCAGTACAGGGCTTCGGCAGCCATCTTGCCATAGCCCTGCTCGCCTGCCGGTGTCAAAACACCGGAAGACTAAGGAGGCTGGAGCGGGGCTGTGGGCAATGAACTGGCACGGCGTCTATAGACAACGCTGCCAGTTAATGGAGGATAGAGTGGCCAGAGTCCCAAGGCCGGGACATCCCGCTGCTGACAGCGGGACGTTTCCCGGGACCTCATGCTGCCTGGGACAGCGGACCCCGAATCCGGGACGCATCCCGGGCAATCCGGGACGTCTGGTCACTCTAATGAAGCTAATCTTGCCAGATCTGCACAATAATGTCAGAAACAGTTTACCTGCTGCATGCTTGCTCAAGGTCTATGGCTAAAACTATAATGCTGGGCATACATGGCGCAATAGTTATCAATCAAGCCGCTGATGGCTCAGTTGATAATATTCAACCTGTCCGATCACCGCGGCGGATCGATTCCGCGGTTGATCCCCGCGGGTGGACAATGGAAGAAACAAGCGGCTGATAAGGAACTGCCTGTAGGGACGAGCGGGAATCGATCCGCACGGGGACACACCAGCATCGCTATTCCGGCACATAAACACGCCGTGTATGCCCAGCATTAGAGGCAGAGGTTCAGCAGGACTGCCAGGAAACTGGTATTGCTTAACAGAAAATAAATATGGCAGCCTCCATATACTTCTCGCTTCAGATTACCTTTATTATGATTTTTTTCCCTCAACTCCAGCAACCCATAAATTGCTCAGACTCCTCAACTCTACAGCACTGCATTACGAGACTCAGCAAAAGGAATAAATGATTGATGCTTGACAGATTTCAGATGAAAAGCGAGATTGAGAGCAATCACCTTCTGACTGACTTTTCATATTAGGCAATTTTTGAGACAGAAGGAATGGCTAGCTTTAGGGCTAGCTTTAGGGCTAGCTTTAAGGCTAGCTTTAGGGCTAGCCCCCCCCCCCCCCCCCCGATTCTGCAAGTGTTAATAGGAACCAAACCACTGTATGGCTGCACAGTCTTTCCTATATACACTGTAAAGGTGCTGCAGAAGTAATAATAAAAATAGAGAACCAGGAGCATATAGCATAACTACACATTCCCCTGGATAAAACCAGGAAACAACTCTATAGATTGTTCTGTTTTTGTTGTACAGTGTCTATTGGAACAACCAGTCTAAATATCAAACACAGATACTAAAGAGGGCCAGAGTATTCATTAAAATAAATAATGTACACCCACCTGCCACTTTCTCCCCTCTGTGACAATTTGCCCAGCTACCCATGTGACGGCTACCCCACTCTCTACCTTAGTGCCTAGGAGGGATGGTCAATGAGATGCAAACAATTCAGAGTTGATGCAGGTGTATGCAAATTATTATGCAAATGTATGCAGTGTAGGAAATTGACCAGGTGAATCTCACCTTAGCTTTTTTTTATTTGGTCGATGACTCCATGTCATAGGGCCAGTGCACACCAAAAGCCTCTAGCAGATCTGCAAAACGCTGGAGGTTTTTGAAGCAGATTTCAGAGCAATTCTAGACACGTTTAGGCCCCATTGGGCTCTATTCTCAAAGACTTCCCGCATTCGGTAAAGTACATGCGGGAAGTTTGCGCCCAAAACACCGTCAAGTTGACATTCTCAAAATGTTCCGCATGTTTTTCCCGCATGCGGAAAAAGTGCGGTAAAAGTGCAGGATTCAAGCGGAAAAATTTCTGCAAAAGTCGGTATTTTCGCCAACAAAAAATCAATTCTCAAAAATGTTCAGGCGCATCATTTTGTCGTTATTTACAGATTTTTTTTTATCACCTACAAGTAGTAGGTGATATATTCCGTATCCCATTGACTTTAATGAAGTCTGGAGGCTTAAGGGCTGTGCTTGCAGAACTTTAATTGGTACTTATCCGTTAGCCGGGCGTATCCGGCAGGTGGCGCTGTTGTTGCTAATTCCAATCATAATTACTTCATATGGATGTATGTAATGCGCCCGGCTAACTGTGAATGTAAACGCCGTAGGTGGTAACAATATGTATATTAAAGAAGAGAGTTAATTAAATGACAAATAAGCCGGCGGCAATGTGACAGATCAAGCCGCCGGCTTGCTTCGTGTCTCGCTCTCCTCCCCCCCTTGCCCTCTCTCGTATAGAGCCCTGGGGGGGAGGGGACATGCGTGTCCCCCCAGAGTCGTTTGTCGCGGCAGGGAATCCTGCCTGTTTTATTGCGACGAATGACTCTGGGGGGACACGCATGTCAGGGACACTCCCTGTTACATTGCCGCTGGCTTATTTGTCATTTAATTAACTCTCTTCTTTAATATACATATTGTTACCACCTACGGCGTTTACATTCACAGTGCGCCGGGCGCATCCGGCGTTTACATTCACAGTTTTGTGATTGGAATTAGCAACAACAGCGCCACCTGCCGGATGCGCCCGGCTAACGGATAAGTACCCTTTAATTTTTTTTTTTTTAAACACTTTTTCATGCGACCTTTTTACCGCATGATTCCCGCATGAATAATGGCTGTTTCCACATCTTTTTTTCCCGCATGCAGAAAACATGCGGAAAATATTAGTGAATGTGGAAAAAATGCGGAGTTTACCGCTGGCGGAAATATAGCGGTAACATTTTGCGGTGTTTTTGCCTCTGAATAGAGCCCATTCACACTTAAAAGCGCAAAACACCGGCAATTAATGCCGGCATTTTGCGGGAGTGATTTTTCACTGGACACTGGTGATTTTTCCGCAATCGCGTTTAGCTCTTCTATAGCATTGAATCCCTGGGAAATCGCCTGAAAATGGTGCAGGCTACGTGTTTGCTGATTTGCGCTAATTGCCGGCGATTAATGCAAATCGGCCAAGTAAGAACGGTTTTAAAGCACTGGCGCGTTAAAAAGCGCTAGAGCTTGAGCGTTTTGCCAAAATCACCGACAAAATGCTCTAGTGTGACTGGGGCCTTAGAGAGGTTTTCTAAACATGCCTAGCATTTTTTGGAGCGTTTTTGTGTAGCAGAGTTCAAATATTGTTACAGTAAAGCTGTTACTGAACAGCTTCTGTAACAAAAACGCCTGGAAAACCGCTCTGATCTAGAGTTTTTCAGAGCGGTTTTCCACTTTCCTATACTTTAACATTGAGGCAGAAACGCCTCAGAAATCTAAAAAATGCTGCAGCCCCCGAGTTTGCGTTTTTGGAAAAAACAAACTGCTCTGATGTGCACCAGCCCATTGAAATACATTAGCCAAGCAGTTCAAAAAACCGCTCCAGAACCGCTCTGGTGTGTACCAGCCCATAGGTAGAGATGATCAATGAGATGCAAATTTTTCAGAAATTATGCACATTTTTATGCAAATGTATGCAGTTTGAAAATGGACCAATCAGTTTAAACTCAGGTTTAAATTGACTGGCCCATTTTCAAGCTGCATATAATTGCATAAGAATTTGCATCAACTCTTAAAAAATTACATGAGGCCTCCTTTCCACAGACTGTTGAGATGTGTGCTCAGCAAGCAGTAACCAGGCAGCAGTGAGCAGTTACCAGGTAGCAACAAGCAGTTACCAGGCAGCAGTAAGCAGTTACCAGGTAGCAACAAGCAGTTACCAGGCAGCAGTAAGCAGTTACCAGGTAGCAACAAGCAGTTACCAGGCAGCAGTAAGCAGTTGTGAGAGTTTAAGAGGCATTTCACTGCCTATCAACAGTTCATGGAAAAGAGGCCTATCTGTGATCATCCCTAGTCATAGGGATAATCAATGGTATGCAAATATTTGTGTCTATGCTAATTTTATGCAAATACATGCAACTTGAAATTGGACCAATCAATTTAAACCTGGGTGGGACTTGATTGGTCCATTCTATATATATATATATATATATATATATATATATATATATATATATATATATATATATATATATATATATATATATTAAATAGATATATATAATAGATAGATAGATATAATAGATATATTTACATACATTTGCATAAACTCAGAATTATTTGCATATCCTTGATCATCCCTAATGTTCAAGCTGCAAAAATGGTATGTATGTGCATCTCATTAACTATTCATGGTGTGGGACAGCATTAAGGCCTCTTTTCCACAAACTGTTGAGCTGTGTGCTCAGCAAGCAGTTGCCAGGCAGCAGTGAGCAGTTACCAGGCAGCAGTGAGCAGTTGTGAGAGTTTGAGAGGCATTTCACTGCCTAGAAACAGTTCGTGGAAAAAAGGCCTAAGGCCCCTTTCAGACGGATGGCTGAACTGTTGGTTTTTGCAGAGCAGTTCAGTCTCCCTTCCACTGCCTGCCAGTACAATTTGGTGCAATTTAAGGCCTTAAACTTGTAAGGACGCGCCACCCCAATTTGAAAAATCGCAAAGCACCCAACAATTTGCATTTCACATTATAGCTATATAGGGTGAGCCCCCAAAAAACACCCTCAGTTAGAGTGACCAGATTTTTGTGGGTCCAACCTGGGACGGGGAGGGGGGCGTGGGGGAGGCGCAAGTGGGGAGAACTGAGGAGCGCGCAGCGCCGAAGACCGGGGGCGGGGGGGCTGCGGCGCCCTCTGCGCGCCGCGGCGAAAAATGGGTGTGGCCATGACATTGTATGGGCGGAGCGAACATAATGATGTAACAGCGAGGCATAAGAAAGCAGTGTTTACGCCATGATGTGGACAAACGAGACTTTGCATCATGGGTGTGCAGAAACTGTGTGATGCTAATAGTATACCGTAACCACAAAGCAGCAAACATAGCCATCTATGACCATTAAATAATAAATGCAGTAACAGTTCCCCCGGACACCAGAAAATAAACGCAATAGGCAACATGTCAGCACAAAATAACCGCAATGCGGGCAACATGTCAGTATAAAATAAATGCAATGCGGGCAAACATGTCAGTATAAAATAAATGCAATGCGGGCAAACATGTCAGTACAAAATAAACGCAATGCGGGCAAGCATGTCAGTACAAAATAAAAACAATGCGGGCAAACATGTCAGTACAAAATAAACGCAATGCGGGCAACATGTCAGTACAAAATAAACGCAATGCGGGCAACATGTCAGTACAAAATAAACGCAATGCGGGCAAACATTTCACCAGGCAAGAAACGCACTGCGGGCAAACATTTCACCAGGCAAGAAACGCACTGCGGGCAAACATTTCACCAGGCAAGAAACGCACTGCGGGCAAACATTTCACCAGGCAAGAAACGCACTGCGGGCAAACATTTCACCAGGCAAGAAACGCACTGCGGGCAAACATTTCACCAGGTAAGAAACGCAATGCGGGCAAACATTTCACCAGAAAGGAAACGCACTGCGGGCAAACATTTCACCAGGCAAGAAACGCACTGCGGGCAAACATTTCACCAGGCAAGAAACGTAATGCGGGCAAACATTTCACCAGGCAAGAAACGCACTGCGGGCAAACATTTCACCAGGCAAGAAACGCACTGCAGGCAAACATTTCACCAGGTAAGAAACGCACTGCGGGCAAACATTTCACCAGGCAAGAAACGCACTGCGGGCAAACATTTCACCAGGTAAGAAACGCAATGCGGGCAAACATTTCACCAGAAAGGAAACGCAATGCGGGCAAACATTTCACCAGGCAAGAAACTTAATGCTGGCAAACATTTCACCAGGCAAGAAACGTAATGCGGGCAAACATTTCACCAAGCAAGAAACGCAATGCGGGCAAACATTTCACCAGGCAAGAAACGTAATGCGGGCAAACATTTCACCAGGCAAGAAACGCACTGCGGGCAAACATTTCACCAGGCAAGAAACGCACTGCGGGCAAACATTTCACCAGGTAAGAAACGCAATGCGGGCAAACATTTCACCAGAAAGGAAACGCAATGCGGGCAAACATTTCACCAGGCAAGAAACGTAATGCGGGCAAACATTTCACCAGGCAAGAAACGTAATGCGGGCAAACATTTCACCAGGCAAGAAACGCAATGCGGGCAAACATTTCACCAGGCAAGAAACGTAATGCGGGCAAACATTTCACCAGGTAAGAAACGTAATGCGGGTAAACATTTCACCAGGCAAGAAACGTAATGCGGGCAAACATTTCACCAGGCAAGAAACGCAATGCGGGCAAACATTTCACCAGGCAAGAAACGTAATGCGGGCAAACATTTCACCAGGCAAGAAACGCAATGCGGGCAAACATTTCACCAGGCAAGAAACGTAATGCGGGCAAAGTTCACCTGGAAAAGAAAGCATTTACTCACCTGGCAGAAGTCTCCTCTGGCGCGCTGCTCCGTCCCGGGACCGTCTTGTTCCTCCTGCTCTGGTCTCCCGCGCTGACAGGGCTACGGCAAGATGGCGCCCGAAGCCCTGTACTGGAGACACATAGTCTCCAGTACAGGGCTTCGGCAGCCATCTTGCCGTAGCCCTGCTCGCCTGCCGGTGTCGGAGCAGACACCGGAAGAGGAGGCTGGAGCGGGGCTGCAGGCAATGAACTGGCACGGCGTCTATAGACGCCGCTGCCAGTTCATGCGGAGAGAGTAGCCAGAGTCCCGAGGCCGGGACGTCCCGCTGCTGAAAGCGGGACGTTTCCCGGAACCTCATGCTGCCTGGGACAGCGGACCCCGAATCCGGACGCGTCCCGGGCAATCCGGGACGTCTGGTCACTCTACCCTCAGTATAGGTAGGTAGTCAGGTATAGGTGCCCCCAGTATTGGTAGCTAGATACAGTTGCCCCCAGTATAGGTTGGCCAGACACTCTCTTAATTTCCTGTTTCTGCCTGGTGCTTCCCCCAGACTTCTGCCACTTGAGGAAGTCGCCTCATTTGGCATCATGTGAGGACCGGGCCTGAAGTGCGCAATACTGGATGTCATACATTTTAAATGTAATGCAATGTGCCACACGCCCATCGTAAGCAAACTGCCAGTCAGGGCTTGTTCACACTACGGGCTGGCGCACACTACAAAAGCTTTTTAAAGGGAACCAGAGAGGATCAAGAAAAGGTCTTATACATACCTGGGGCTTCCTCCAGCCCCATACGCACGGATCGCTCCCACGCCGCCGTCCTCTGCTGCCTGGATCCGCCGGTACCGGGTCCCGTCATTGCCGCGAGTCGGCCGGCAGACGCGGCCGATTCTCCGCATCACACGGAGCTCCCTCCATAGACGTACGCATGAGGCTGCCTACTGCGCAGCTGCATGCGTACGGGTATGGTGGGAGCCCCTGTGATGCGGACAATTGGCCGCGTCCGCCGGAAGTGACGGGCCCGGTACCGGCGGTTCCAGGAAGCGGAGGATGGTGGCGTGGGAGCGATCCAGGCTTATGGGGCTGGAAGAAGCCCCAGGTATGTATGAAATCTTTTTCTATTTTAGGCCCCGTTTCCACTATCGCGAATCCGCATGCGTCTTGCGTATGCGGATTCGCATAGACAATATAAGTGAATGGGCCTGTTTCCACTTATGCGTCTGCGAGAGCGTTTTAATGTGCAGAGAAAATCTGCACGGAACACCCTGCAGAATTCGCCTGCGTGTGGAATGCAGGCGAATCGCACACAATGTATTTAATAGGGAAATCGCATGCGTTTTCCCCATGCATTTTTTGCCGCAAATTCGCATAGGTACCAATGTAAATTCACACAGGCAGTGACTAGAGATGGGCCGAACGGTTCGCCGGCGAACGGTTCCACGCGAACTTCGGTGGTTCGCGTTCGCGTCCCGCTGGCGAACCTTTGCGGAAGTTCGGTTCGCCCCATAATGCACCTTGAGGGTCAACTTTGACCCTCTACATCACAGTCAGCTGGCACAGTGTAGCCAATTAGGCTACACTAGCCCCTGGAGCCCCACCCCCCCTTATATAAGGCAGGCAGCGGCGGCCATTACGGTCACTCGTGTGCTGCCTGCGTTAGTGAGAGTAGGGCGAGCTGCTGCAGACTGTCTCTCAGGGAAAGATTAGTTAGGCTTAACTTGTTCCTGGCTGGCTGCATACCTGTTCTGTGAACCCACCACTGCATACCTGTGCTGTGAACCCACCACTGCATACCTGTTCAGTGAACCCACCACTGCATACCTGTTCTGTGAACCCACCACTGCATACCTGTACTGTGAACCCACCACTGCATACCTGTTCTGTGAACCCATCACTGCATACCTGTTCAGTGAACCTGCCACTGCATACCTGTGCTGTGAACCCACCACTGCATACCTGTTCTGTGAACCCATCACTGCATACCTGTTCAGTGAACCTGCCACTGCATACCTGTGCTGTGAACCCATCACTGCATACCTGTGCTGTGAACCCGCCACTGCATACCTGTGCTGTGAACCCACCACTGCATACCTGTTCTGTGAACCCACCACTGCATACCTGTGCTGTGAACCCATTACTGCATACCTGTTCAGTGAACCTGCCACTGCATACCTGTGCTGTGAACCCATCACTGCATACCTGTTCTGTGAACCTGCCACTGCATACCTGTGCTGTGAACCCACCACTGCATACCTGTTCAGTGAACCCGCCACTGCATACCTGTTGTGTTCAGTGAACCCGCCACTGCATACCTGTTGTGTTCAGTGAACCCGCCACTGCATACCTGTTGTGTTCAGTGAACCCGCCACTGTATACCTGTACTGTTCAGTGAACCCGCCACTGCATACCTGTTCTGTTCAGTGAACCCGCCACTGCATACCTGTTCTGTTCAGTGAACCTGCCACTGTATACCTGTACTGTTCTGTGAACCCACCACTGCATACCTGTTCAGTGAACCCACCACTGCATACCTGTTGTGTTCAGTGAACCCGCCACTGCATACCTGTTCTGTTCAGTGGACCCGCCACTGTATACCTGTTTAGTGAACCCGCCACTGCATACCTGTTGTGTTCAGTGAACCTGCCACTGCATACCTGTTCTGTGAACCCGCCACTGTATACCTGTACTGTTCAGTGAACCCACCACTGCATACCTGTTCAGTGAACCCACCACTGCATACCTGTTCAGTGAACCCGCCACTGCATACCTGTTCTGTTCAGTGAACCCGCCACTGTATACCTGTTGTGTTCAGTGAACCCGCCACTGCATACCTGTTGTGTTCAGTGAACCCGCCACTGCATACCTGTTGTGTTCAGTGAACCCGCCACTGCATACCTGTTGTGTTCAGTGAACCCGCAACTGCATACCTGTTGTGTTCAGTGAACCCGCCACTGTATACCTGTACTGTTCAGTGAACTCGCCACTGCATACCTGTTGTGTTCAGTGAACCCGCCACTGCATACCTGTTCTGTTCAGTGGACCCGCCACTGTATACCTGTTTAGTGAACCCGCCACTGCATACCTGTTGTGTTCAGTTAACCTGCCACTGCATACCTGTTCTGTGAACCCGCCACTGTATACCTGTACTGTTCAGTGAACCCGCCACTGCATACCTGTTCAGTGAACCCGCCACTGCATACCTGTTGTGTTCAGTGAACCCGCCGCTGCATACCTGTTCTGTTTAGTGAACCCGCCACTGCATACCTGTTCTGTTCAGTGAACCTGCCACTGTATACCTGTACTGTTCAGTGAACCCACCACTGCATACCTGTTCAGTGAACCCACCACTGCATACCTGTTCAGTGAACCCACCACTGCATACCTGTTCAGTGAACCCGCCACTGCATACCTGTTGTGTTCAGTGAACCCGCCACTGTATACCTGTTGTGTTCAGTGAACCCGCCACTGCATACCTGTTCTATTCAGTGAACCCGCCACTGCATACCTGTTGTGTTCAGTGAACCCGCCACTGTATACCTGTACTGTTCAGTGAAGCCGCCACTGCATACCTGTTCTGTTCAGTGAACCTGCCACTGCATACCTGTTCTGTGAACCCGCCACTGTATACCTGTTCTGTTCAGTGAACCCACCGCATCAGTGCGCATACCTGTGCAGTTAAGTGAACCCACCTACCTACGTGAGTGCACGCAGTGTGATATACCACTCCGTGCATACCCGATATGGACAAAACAGGTAGAGGAAGAGGTAGTGCCAGAGCCAGAGGAAGGCCACCCGGCAGGTCTGCGCGAGGTCGTGTAAATGTAATTTCGTGTGGACCTGGCCCACAGTACAGTGCTCGGAAGAAGGCACGTCCCATCACCTCCCAAGATTGTCAGGACGTGGTTGAGTATTTAGCGACACAGAACACCTCATCTTGCTCAGCCACCAGCGCTACTACTAGCACCACTTCCGCTGCATTTGACACTTCGCAAGAATTATTTAGTGTTGAAATCACTGATGCACAGCCATTGTTGTTACAGCCAGATGAATTTTCACCAGCTCATATGTCTGAGTTACGCGGCAACACTATGGATGTAACGTGTAAGGAGGATGAAGGACCTACTGATGGTGCATGTTTGGATTTGTCTGAGGCAAGCGAAGCTGGGCAGGATGATTACGATGATGACGATGATAGGGATCCTCTGTATGTTCCCAATAGAGGAGATGAAGAGGGGGACAGTTCAGAGGGGGAGTCAGAGAGTAGTAGGAGGAGAGAAGTTGCTGAAAGAAGCTGGGGCAGCTCTTCGTCAGAAACAGCTGGTGGCAGTGTCCGGCACCATGTATCGCCACCTATGTACAGCCAGCCAACTTGCCCTTCAGCATCAGCTGCTGAGGTCCCCATAGTGCCCACATCCCAGGGTGGCTCAGCGGTGTGGACATTTTTTAATGTGTGTGCCTCAGATCGGAGCAAAGCCATCTGTTCGCTCTGCCAACAAAAATTGAGCCGTGGAAAGGCCAACACTCACATAGGGACAAGTGCCTTACGAAGGCACCTGGAGAAAAGGCACAAACAGCAATGGGATGGCCACCTGAGCAAAAGCAGCAGCAGCACACAAATGAAAAGTCACCCTCCTTCTCCTCTTCAGGTGCATCATCTGCTTCTGCCGCTTTCTCCCTTCCACCTTCACAGGCACCCTCCTCCACTCCGCCTCTGCCCTTGAGTGCTTCCTGCTCCTCTGCCCACAGCAGCAGTCAGGTGTCCATGAAGGAAATGTTTGAGTGGAAGAAGCCAATTTCGGCCAGTCACCCCCTTGCCCGGCGTCTGACAGCTGGCGTGGCGGAACTGTTAGCTCGCCAGCTGTTACCATACCGGCTGGTGGACTCTGAGGCCTTCCGTAAATTTGTGGCCATCGGAACACCGCAGTGGAAGATGCCAGGCCGCACTTATTTTTCGAGAAAGGCCATACCCCAACTGCACCGTGAAGTTGAGAGGCAAGTGGTGTCATCTCTTGCGAAGAGCGTTGGGTCAAGGGTACACCTGACCACGGATGCCTGGTCTGCCAAGCACGGGCAGGGCCGCTACATTACGTACACAGCCCATTGGGTCAACCTGGTGGTGAACGATGGCAAGCAGGGCGCAGCGGACCAAATTGTGACACCTCCACGGCTTGCAGGCAGGCCTCCTGCCACCTCCTCTCCTCCTGCTACATGCTCTTCGCTGTCCTCCTCCTCCTTGGCTGAGTGGCAGTTCTCCTCTCCAGCTACACAGCCCCAGCTCCGCAGGGCCTATGCTGCATGCCAGGTACGACGGTGTCACGCCATCTTAGACATGTTTTGTCTCAAAGCGGAGAGTCACACTGGAGCAGCTCTCCTGGCTGCTCTTAAGAAACAGGTGGATGAGTGGCTGACCCCGCACCACCTGGAGATAGGCAACGTGGTGTGCGACAATGGCAGCAATCTGCTTGCCGCTTTGCATATGGGGAAGCTGACACACATACCCTGCATGGCACATGTCATGAATCTAGTTGTTCAAAGATTTGTGGCAAAGTACCCTGGCTTAGCGGATGTCCTGAAGCAGGCCAGGAAGGTCTGTGGGCATTTGAGGCGGTCTTACACAGCCATGGCACGCTTTGCGGAAATTCAGCGGAAAAACAACATGCCGGTGAGACGCCTCATTTGCGATAGCCCGACTCGCTGGAATTCGACCCTGCTCATGTTCTCCCGCCTGCTAGAACAGAAGAAAGCCGTCACCCACTACCTCTACAACTACAGTAGAATGAAACAGTCTGGGAAGATGGGGATGTTCTGGCCCGACAACTGGACACTGATGGAAAATGCATGCAGGCTCATGCGGCCGTTTGAGGAGGTGACCAACCTGGTGAGCCGCAGTGAGGGCACCATCAGCGACTTAATTCCCTACGCTTACTTCTTGGAGCGTGCTGTGCGTAGAGTGGCGGATGAAGCTGCGAATGAGCGTGACCAGGAACCGTTACGGCAGGAACAGGCATGGGACCAATTTTCATCAGACCCAGCTGTTTCCTCAACACCTGCGGCAGCAAAGAGGGGGGAGGAGGATGAAGAAGAGAAGTCGTGTGCAGAAGACGAGTCAGACTCAGAGGATGATGAGCAAGGTGTTTCTTTGGGGGAGGAGGAGGAGGGGACGGCGGCAGGAGAACACCCGCAGCAGGTGTCGCAGGGGGCTTGTGCTGCTCAACCTTCCCGTGGTATTGTTCGCGGCTGGGGGGAGGAGGTTGACTTACGTGACGTCACTGAGGAAGAGCAAGAGGAGATGGAGGGTACTGGATCCGACTTTGTGCAGATGTCGTCTTTTATGCTGTCCTGCCTGTTGAGGGACCCCCGTATAAAAAACCTCAAGGGGAATGAGCTGTACTGGGTGGCCACACTACTAGACCCTCGGTACAGGCACAAAGTGGCGGACCTGTTACCAACTCACCGGAAGGTGGAAAGGATGCAGCACATGCAGAACCAGCTGTCAACTATGCTTTACAATGCCTTTAAGGGTGATGTGACAGCACAACGCCAGCAAGGTACCACTGCCACTAATCCTCCTCCCGTGTCCACGCAGTCAAAGACAGGACGCTCCAGCGATCTCATGGTGATGTCGGACATGCGGACGTTCTTTAGTCCAACGCCTCACCGTAGCCCTTCCGGATCCACCCTCCACCAACGTCTGGAACGGCAGGTAGCCGACTACCTGGCCTTAAGTGTGGATGTAGACACTGCTGTGAACAGCGATGAGGAACCCTTGAACTACTGGGTGCGCAGGCTTGACCTGTGGCCAGAGCTGTCCCAATTTGCCATCCAACTTCTCTCCTGCCCTGCCGCAAGCGTCCTGTCAGAAAGGACCTTCAGCGCAGCTGGAGGCATTGTCACTGAGAAGAGAAGTCGCCTAAGTCACAAAAGTGTTAAGTACCTCACCTTTATCAAAATGAATGAGGCATGGATCCCGGAGGGCTGCTGCTCGCCCCAAGACTAAGTCAGTCCGCACACACAGCATCTCTGCCTGCACGCCGTGTGACTGGCTGCCTGGGCTGCCTCAAGAAGACTAAGTCGCTCCCAGTCCCTCCACACAGCATGTCTGCCTGCAGGCCGCTTGACTACCTTCTCCGCCACCACCAACAGGGTCCGGGACTCCAGGCGGATTGCTGAATTTTTTAGGCCGCTGCTAGCAGCGGCCGCTGTAATAATTTGTCTGGTGCGTGTACATGCCTGCCTAATTTTTCTGGCTGCACTGCGGGCAGCTGCAACAACAAAAGAAAAGGCATGTACATGTGCCCATTCCCCTTCGTGATCATTACCTTGCCGTGGTGAAGGGGCTTGCGTATCACAATGAAGCAATGACCGGCGCCTAGATGAGTGTCTCGGGGGGCACACAAAAGATAATAAGGTCGTTGCTTCATTGTGGTCAGACCAAATTTGATCAGCTGGACAGTCACTGTTCTGTCATTCAGCTACATCAGCCAGGCGACCATATGGGCTGTAAAGCCACCAAAACCTGCACTCTCGCCATGGTGCGCACCAGTCCAGCACGGCCGTCACTACACAAACAGCTGTTTGCGGTGCGTTACACGGTGAGTTTGGTGTGTCAGTGTGAAGCAGTACCTTAATTACACTACCTGATTGATGTATACACATGCAAGATGTTTCAAAGCACTTTAGGCCTGTCATTTAGCATTCAATGTGATTTCTGCCCTTAAAACGCTGCTTTGCGTCAAATCCAGATTTTTCCCGGGGACTTTTGGCATGTATCCCACTCCGCCATGCCCCCCTCCAGGTGTTAGACCCCTTGAAACATCTTTTCCATCACTTTTGTGGCCAGCATAATTATTATTTTTTTCAAAGTTCGCATCCCCATTGAAGTCTATTGCGGTTCGCGAACTTTAACGCGAACCGAATCTTTCGCGAAAGTTCGCGAACCCGGTTCGCGAACCTAAAATCGGAGGTTCAGCCCAACTCTAGCAGTGACATGGTTAAAATACACTCACCTATGCGAATTCACATGCGAATTCGCATGCGAATTCGCAGCAAAAAACACATGCGGATTTCATCAGCGGTGGAATCCAGGCGATTCCGCACCGCAATAGTGGAAACGAGCACTTAAGAAACCATTCCTCTCTGGTTCCCTTTAAATGCTAGAGATTTGAAATGCTCTTGCTAATGCAGTGCTATGGGGGATTTTTACAAAATCACATCGCTTCAGTGAGAACACACACATAGGATAACATTGGCAGGAGCTTTTAAAATCACACAGGCCTAGTGCACACCAAAAACCACTAGCAGATCCGCAAAATGCTAGCAGATTTTGAAACGCCTTTTCTTCTTTTTCTGTAGCCTTTCACCTAGCATTTTGCGGTTTTGGGAAGCGTTTTTGGTGTAGTAGATTTTGATATTGTTACAGTAAAGCTGTTACTGAACAGCTACTGTAACAAAAAACGCCTGGCAAACCGCTCTGAAGTGCCGTTTTTCAGAGCGTTTTGCGTTTTTCCTATACTTAACATTGAGGCAGAAACGCCTCCGCAATCCAAAATCTGCAGCAGCCCGGGAGTATGCGTTTCTGCAAAACGCCTCCCGCTCTGGTGTGCACCAGCCCATTGAAATACATTACCCTAGCGGATCCGCACCCGCAAGCGGATCGCAAACCGCAGCCGAACCGCTCTGGTGTGCACTAGGCCTAAGTGCTTAGAAAAGCTCTTGTAATCAGCCCTAAATGTCAGACTCCGGCGTTGAGGAACCAAGAGAATTGGGCACCAGTCTACTTTAGGGGACCCAGCAGGAAATTCCATAGGGAAAGTCAGCTAACATGATTGGGTAGACAGTCACAGAACCCTCTTAAACTGCTAGGTTTCCAATAGGTTGTAGTAAACTACGCCCACACTATTTAGCTAATCACAACGCTTTATGCTGTAAGAGAGAACTGTGATTGGAGAACCATTCCCTATGAGGTTTCCTGCTGGGTCCCCTAAAGTAGACTAACACTTAGAATTGTTTAAGCTGTGTACACATGCTAGATGAAACTTGGTCAATAACAACCACCTCTGTCGAGAATCTAGCGTATGTACAGCAATCAGCTCCGGCCGGTACGCTTTGGCAGAGAGGTAGGTTCTCCCCATTCAGCCGGCTACTGCATGACATCACCAGGGCCGGTTCTAGACTTTCTGCCTACTGAGGCAAACTTGTGTGTATGCATCCCCCTACCAATTTGGAATAATTGCACAGCACGCCACAATTCACTCTGCTTCATTTAATGTCCTCACATGACATGCTGCAGCTCAACACAATAGCACACTGGCTGTGAGTCTGTGACAAACACACTGCTCACCCTCAGCCACTCCATTCCTCCTCAGGAAAGTACACACAGTACAAAACTGCTGCCCCTGAAATCTGTGCGCATGATGCAAATGTCTCACCTTGCTTCATGAGAAAACTGGCTCTGGACATCACATCCATGCCACTGTCTTACTCCCCCTCCCGCATAGCAACAGCAACACATCATCAGCCTGTAGGCTAACGTCACGTCTGTACAGCCCTAGCCTTGTAATATCAGTGAAAGGGTCAGTCTCGATCCCCACCGGGTGACATTTCTTGTACCAGGCTTTAGAACAGGCCTGGGCAAACTTGGCCCTCCAGCTGTTAAAGAGAACCCGAGGTGTGTTTAAAGAATGTTATCTGCATACAGAGGCTGGATCTGCCTATACAGCCCAGCCTCTGTTGCTATCCCAAACCCCACTAAGGTCCCCCTGCACTCTGCAATCCCTCATAAATCACAGCCGTGCTGTGAGGCTGTGTTTACATCTGAAGTGTCAGTCTCAGCTGCTCCCCCGCCTCCTGCATAGCTCTGGTCCCTGCCCCCGTCCCTTCCCTCCAATCAGCAGGGAAGGAAGGGATGCAGGCGGGGACCGGAGTTCTGCAGGAGGCGGGGAGAGCAGCAGACTGACACTATAGAGATAAACACAGCCAGCTCTGACAAGCTGTTTGTCAGCAGCGTGGCTGTGATTTATGAGGGATTGCAGAGTGCAGGGGGACCTTAGGGGGGTTTGGGATAGCAACAGAGGCTGGGCTGTATAGACAGATCCAGCCTCTGTATGCAGATAACATTCTTCAAACCCACCTCGGGTTCTCTTTAAGGAACTACAAATCCCACAATGCATTTGCCTTTATGGCCCAGTACACACCGAGCGGTTATAGCAGCGATCCGCCAACCGCATCCGCCTATGAAAACACTTGGCTAATGTATTTCAATAAGATGGTGCACACCAGCGGTTTGCGTTTTTCAGGAAACTGCAAACGTGCCTCCTGCTGCACGTTTGCGGTTTGCAGAAACGTTTCTGCCTCAATGTAAAGTATAGGAAAAGCTCAAACCGCTCTGAAAAACGCTAGATCAGAGGTTTTCCAGGCGTTTTTGTTACAGAAGCTGTTCAGTGACAGCTTTTACTGTAACAATATTTGTAATCTGTTACACAAAAACGCTCCCAAAAATGCTAGGCATGTTTAGAAAACATCTCTAAACATGCCTAGAATCACTCTGAAATCTGCTCCAACAACCACTAGCGTTTTGAGGATCTGCTCGTGGTTTTGGTGTGCACTGGGCCTATGAGTCATGACTGTGGCTGTCAGACTCCTGCAATGCATTGTGGGACTAGTAGTTCCTCAACAGCTGGAGGGCCAAGTTTGCCCATGCCTGCTTTAGAACCTGACTGCAGAAAACAGGGGGCCAGACACAAGCTGGAGGCAAGAGAGCAATCACACACAGCAATTTGTTGTAATATAATCAAAATAATTTCTAATAAAAATAATCTGATGGATGTGAGCCTGGCAACATGGAAAGCTGAACAGTGCTTTTTGAGTGAAAGGCATTCTCCCCATTCCAGTTCCCTTCCTAAGCTCCACAGCGTTTAGGCTGCACTGGAATCCAGATGTGTGCAGAAGACTGCGCACGCGCGCCCCACAGCCGTTCTGGAACCCAGCAGTGCACTCACTGTAGAACATCGCGCGCACGTGAACCTGCTGCTGAAAACTCCGCGCATGCGCAACAGCTTCTGTCCGGTGACGAGACAAGCTCAGTACTTTTTTTTCCAAGGAAAAAGCTACCTAATTCAGCACAGACAGAGGTTTCCATGGTGACGATGCAACGCGAAAACGGTATGTCCGCCATGATTACTGAGGGCAGAGCCAGCTCACCAAAGGTCAAATTAACCTCAGGGAATCGCACCGCTGTACGCACAAACATCAGGGAGTAGGACATCTATAGACGAGATAGTAAGAAAATAACACCAACTACAACAAGAATTAGCCCCCTTTTCTGATTTATGGTCTGCCCACAGCTCCCTCAGATGTCCATCTAGCATCTTGCCCTCACTCAAAATGGCGGAAGCGCAACATACGTCCTGTGACGTCTCCTCTATTGTCTGGTACGAGGCGCCGCCAGGAGCGCGCATGCGCGGAGGTAGCTGAGCCATTACGCGCTGGGGTCAGTGTGTGTGAGCGGAAGCGGGAAACCGCGAGAGTGGCGGCAGCGGTTGGGTGCCGGGCGGAGACCGTCAGGTGTGTGCTGAGGGCCACCGGAGGGGCTTGTAGAGCTTCCCGTTGCAGCGGAGAGACAAACCGAGGGGCCGCCATTGTGGCCTATTAATCCCGCGTATGGGAATGAGACGGGTGAGCTTTCTGGCATTCTCCAGTAGGTGGCGGTGTTACACATGTGCTGAGCCCCATAGACTTCCATTGTCTCTGTACCCCGGCTGCTGTGCTCATTTCCACCACTAGGCGGCAGAGTCCCATAGGCAGCCATGTGATAGGTCTGTGCTCTATAGACCACCATTGTAAAGATAATTAATTGTCTTGGTTTACATTGTATTTGCAACTCCCGTGCTGCTTTAGTTCTTCATTATTAAAGTATAGAAGCGCACATCACAGTAGCATTCACGTCTCCATGGCAACCACAATTCCTTTATTTAGTTATGTGTTCTGCATAAAGGAGGGCAAATGCCTTTAATATATTCTATTCACCCAGAACTCCCACCAAATGCTAAAGGCATCTACCAAGTGTGGTGGCTGCAGACGTGATTTAAACTTCAGCTTGTCAGTTTTTCTTTCTGTACAGGAATTGGAAATAGCCGAAGTTGAACTTGAACTTTGTGCAGGGCTAATTTTATGTATTATATTTATAATGCTATTTATTACCTGATGTCTTTGTAGCTAATTTTAATAATAAAGAGTATTTAAAGGGAACTCGAGACGCCGGAATCCTAAAAAGAAAAAAAAGATTTTATACATACCTGGGGCTTCTTCCAGCCCCATAAGACTGCATCGCTCCCACGCCGCCATCCTCCGCTTCCTGGATTGCCAGTACCGGGTCCCGTCACTTCCAGCGGACGCGGGCAAATGTCCGCATGAGCAGGGGCTCCCTCCATACCCTTACACGTGCGGCTGCGCAGTATGCAGCTGCACGCGTATGGGTATGCCGGGAGCCCCTGTGATGTGGACCGCGTGCTGCCTGGCCGAAACTATGGGACCCGGTACCGCCGGATACAGGAAGCGGAAGAGGGCGGCGTGGGAGCGATCCGTGCGTATGGGGCTGGAGGAAGCCCCAGGTATGTATAAAATCTTCTTTCTGGGGCCTCTGGTTCCCTTTAAAGGATACCTGAAGTGAGAGCGATAAGGTGGCTACATATTTATTTCCTTTTAGGCCCAGCGCACACCAAAAACCTCTAACAGATCCGCAAAATGCTAGAGATTTTTGAAGCAGATTTCAGAGCGATTCTAGGCATGATGCCTAGTGTTTTTGGGAGCATTTTTGTGTAGCAGATTACAAATATTGGTACAGTAAAGCTGTCACTGAACAGCTTCTGTAACAAAAACGCCTGGAAAACCGCTCTGATGTAGCATTTTTCAGAGCGGTTTTCCACTTTCCTATTCTTTAACATTGAGGCAGAAACGCCTCAGAAATCCAAAAAATGCTGCAGGACACGAGTGTTTGTGGAAAAAACGAGCCGCTCTGGTGTGCACCATCCCGTTAACTTTCATTAGCCAAGCGGTGTCCCCTGTGCAAGCGTTTTAAAAAACGCTTCAGAACCGCTCTGGTGTGCACCAGCTCTTAGACTATGCCAGTTGCTTGGCGTCCTGCTGATTTTACATGCATCAGTAGTACCCGAATCACACACTTGAAACAAGCATGAGGTAAATCCAGTCAGACTTCAGTCCAACATCTGATCTGCATGCTTGTTCAGGGTCTGTGGCTAACAGAATTGGAAGCAGAGGATCAGCAGGGCAGCCAGGCAATGTGCATTGTTTGAAAGGAAATAAATAACTATGGCAGCCTCTGTACCCCTCTCACTTCATGAGGGAAATATATGACAGTCAGGAATGTACTTTTTTTTTTTTCACTTAGGCTGGTCTCACAGTGGGACGTTAAAGTCTCACGTTACAGCAGCCAGTAACGCAGCCTAACTCACAGCACTGTAAAATCAATGTTGCTTTTCACAGTAACATGTTACGTTACATTGTAATGCAGTACGTTAAAAACAAAGTGCTGCATGCTGTACGTTATACTGGGCTAAGCCACGTTAGACTATTTGCACATGCTCAGTAATGTTGGAGGAGGAGGTCTCCCCTCCTACTCCACAGCCAGCCACATGGCTAATTAATATTCACTGCACTGTGGTGACTGGTGGTGGAACTAGTAGTGTTGTCCGGATCATGAACGAATCGTTCATGTGATCCGGATCTTTTTTATGAGTTGAATCATCCGGATCATCACAATGAAAGATTCGGTTCACAGTGGATGTCTGTCTGGAAGAAACAGGAACATACAGAATGTACAGTGCAGGGAAAGTCCTGTCCTGCTAGTCATTTCACCCAGTCTGCTTCCCTAGTAAAATGATTCGGTTCAAAGATCCGGATTTTTTCAATGATCCGATTCAAATGACCTGAATCCTTAAAAAGATCCGGACTTCCTATGACTAACCTGGAGCGGCTGCTTTGAGAGCTGCATAACGTGGCTCAATCTGACGTCCAACTTCAACATCACTATACGTTGCTTTAGAGGCACGTTATGCGACCATAACGTCCCCTAAAACGCAATGTCTTGGTGTGGAAGTAGCCTTAATGCCTAGGTCAAAGTTAGTGTAAAGGTTAAAACCCTGGTTCAGGCTTGTGGGTTTTTTAAAATGCATATTGTGTGGAATATATCATAATTTCCAATGCAGAAAAGTTTGTATATTGCCCAAAAAGCATTATTACTTTTATTTATTTGTAATGCCTGTCTTCCATTGGTTTTCAAAACTACCTTCCTGTGCCAGTGTCAAATGTGGATTGCTTGATAGCACAGCAGTCTTAATTTAATCCAGACTCTTGCCCTTGTTCTATCATGATCCATATGCGGTGGCCAGGAAGGTGCTGGGAAGAGTCCTAACTAGTATTTCAGTGCGTGCGCAGAGCTGATTACCTTATTCCGCCCACCTCCCATGTTTCTTAGATTTAACTCTTTGTGGCCGGCACTACTGTTTTGCAAAGTCTCCTCATCAATTACCCAGTATGTAATAAAGTATTTAACCTTCCCATACCAGCCTCTATGTCTTAATTAAAATGTTAAGAAAATAGTGGTGAGAAATGATATGTTATGGTGAGCAGGCCTGGGTAATGAGAGGCGCGCATGGCTTTTCTAAACACGCTGGGGAGTGTGTTTGTGTGAGAGGTTAGAGTTAAACAATTTATTACACACTGAGCAGGAAGGAAGTGGTCAGAAGGATGATACTGCTGAGCTGCAATGCTGGTCACAAAGAGTTAATATCTCAGGTGAGGAAGGAGAAGGGTGTGGTGAGGTTTCTGCTTTTTACTGAGAAATGAGCTAGGGAGACTGAGACTTTCCTGGAAGTTGCAAGTTTTCTGATTATGTTTTGAGTCACCTAATTTACTCCTCCAAAAGGGATTTGTCTGAAACCGATGCATCAGTTATTGTGTTAATTAAGTGTAACTTCAGAAAAGTGCCCATATAATTTTCAGTTTGGCCAGTCGAATAGCCGACTGAAATGTCATTGTTTTCATTAGATGCCCCAATTTTTCTCTTCCGTTCTGAAGTCCTGGATTATGTTCCCTGACCCTCACTACTGCAGTAGCTTCTGAAATTGGAGGTCATCAGAGGGCATTTTAACATTGTTTCATCATTTTTATGTAAAACTTCCAGGCTTATTTTTCCAATCTGTGTCTGTGTCTGACTGTGAGCTCATATGACCTCCCATGGTCCACAGCAGCTGGGGGAGGAAATTATACCACAACATATTGTACACTGGTTTAGAAAAAATGACCACTTCAATTGTCATGAGACTAGTGTTTTGGGTTAAGAAGCCGATATTTTGAATTTATCAGAGGACTACATGATTGTAACACATTAGTGATACACAGGGTATTTTGCGATTTCATGTGAAAAATATGGTCTTTTCACATTTTCATTAAAGTACCAACTGCCCGGCAGTAAAGCCTGGTTCACACTTTCAATTATGATTGGCCTATCACTGACCAATTTTACCACTTCCATGTAGAATGAGGTTTTACCTACACAATCTGCTCATACTATTCAATATCTGTTGGCCCCCATACTACATGGAGTTGGTAAAATTGGTCAGTGATTGACCAATCCTAATTGAAAGTGTGGACCAGGCTATATACAGGAATGTAAGCCAACCTAAAAAACTGAAGGCTATAAGAAATCATTAAACATCATGACCTGAAGTGACATGGGGCATGATGAGAAAAACATACATATATAGTACTAGCCCAACTAAGAAATTACCTGAAGTCTCTTTATGTTTTCCAGTACAGCAAGAGTTAACTATGTTTATGCAAAAAAGTTTGTGGAATTCAGTCCTGAAAAAGTAGCTACAGGTAAAAGTCTCTTATCTGTCAGGGAGAAGATACAATAATAAGGTTAGTGCAGGAAAGTTCACAGGGTCATTACTTATGCTTCTTTTTCAGCTTTAAAAGGCAGAGTTTGAATTATAATCAGTAGCTGTGACAGTCTGATGTAATTTCAAAAATAAAGCCATAAAACTGAATCTAGAAATATGAGACTTTTTTTCTATACCACTATCGCTCTGTTTATCATCCATGATACTACACATACAATTCATTATCTCATAAGTTTATTTAAACTTTGGGTTCACAGTTTTACTTTCCTGGGGCTTCTACCAGCCCCCTGCAGCCGTCCCGTGCCCTCGCAGTCACTCATGGAGCCTCCGGTCCTCCGCTGCCAGCTAGTTTTGTTTTGGCTGGCAGGCCTGATGGACCTGGCCACGCGTATTTGTCTTTGCCTTCCTGTCTGCAATAGCGGCCCACGCCTATGCAGGGCGCTATTCAGGACAGGAACATGAAGAAAGCTACGCGTGGCCAGGCCTGCACAGAAAGCCCGCTGACTCCCTGTCGGGGACTGTCAGCGAAAACTAATCTAGCTGGCAGCAGTGGACCGGAGGATCCGTGAGTGACTGTGAGGGCACGGGACGGCTGGAGGAGGCTGGTAGAAAGCCCAGGAAAGTAAAACTGATTTCATATCCCTTTTAGTGGGTAACTTTTCAGTCACCTGCAAGCACTGATACGAACAGTTAGGGCTCAGCCACACTATAAGCGCTTTTCTGAGAGCTTGTGATTGATTAGCGCTTTCTGAGTGCTTTTTAAAAATCGCCATGAATTTTACGAGGTTTTAATAAAAATGAATAGAAGTGATTTTTAAAAAGCAGTCAGAGTTCTAATCAATTACAAAGCGCTCAGAAAAGCGCTTAAAGTGTGGCTGAGCCCTGAGAGTGATATGAGTCTATCATGAGGACTCTGCATCTTCCCTGCTCTGCTGTGGTTCTCAGAAGGATAGATGCAGAGCAGTTAGAATATGCTACATTCCCACAACATCACGTGATCTCATTGATGTTTTCTCTTGCAGGTCCCAAGATCTGAGAACTTCACCGCTGCATCTGTGGTGCCCTGGGGGGACCCTGTGTGTCCAAAGTGAGTGTGTTTAGCATATAAAGTAATAGTCCACCTTCAGTGGAACAGCCACTAGGCACCATCAGGCTTCTGTACATAATAATAATTCTAACATTTGTATAGTGCTTTTCTCCTGTTGGACTCAAAGCGCTCAAGAGCTGCAGCCACCAAGGGTATGCTCAAGGGGCCACCCTGCAGTGTTAGGAAGTCTTGCCCAAGGACTTCTTACTGAATAGGTACTGACCCTAGCCAGGAGTCAAACCCTGGTCTCCTATGTCAAAGGCAGAGCCCTTAACCAGTACACTATCCAGCCACTACATATGCATATTCTACTTTTTTTTTTTTTTTTTTATTATCTGGGTGGCTGAGTTTGCAATGCTGATTGCAGATCACTAGGTCAGGTGACTGCATTTTCCAAAAAGGGATTTTTCTGGAATAGTTGAATCAAATATGGAAACTGTGTGACTATTGGCATTTCCCTATTCCTCTTTACTTGCAATGAATAATATGGGAGGGTGTACTATGATTTATTGAAATCCCCAATATGTTTGTGGTATGGAGCCAATCAAATGTAGGCATTCATTGCAGGTCTTATGATTACTGAAGTTTTTCCTTGTTTGATCTCTTTGGCAGGACCACTCTTCCGAAGTCTCAAACATGAGCGAAGAGGGAACACGCTCCGAATCACCTGAGAATGGCCGGGAAGACAGAAAGGGATCCCATGCAACCATTGGCTTACGGGAACAGACTGTTATAATTCATCCGGAATCCCCAGCAAGTACTGGTCTCGAGGACGGATCTGGTGATTTTCAGCTGGATTCTCCTGGAAGCTCCACCATTGAGGAGCAGACTGTTATAATTCACCCCGACTCCCCTGCAAGCACCTCCCCCGAGGAAGAGTCTCTTACTTTTCACCCTGACTCTCCTGAAAGCACCACCCTAGAGGAGCAGACTGTTATAATTCACCCAGATTCCCCAGAATCAGCTATAAGCAGTGACCTAGAGGCAGAAACTGTTATCATTAACCCAGATTCCCCTACCAGTACAGGCTCAGGGGAATCGGCAGGAGATAATTCCCCGCAATCCCCTTCAAGCATTGGCACAGATAAAGAGAACATTGACGATAATCCAAAGTCTGCCACAAAGTCAAGCTCAGAGGATAACCCCCCTGACTCCCCTATAGAGGAAGAAACTGTTATTGTTAATCCAGAGTCTCCTCCTAACTCTGGTCCAGAGGAGGAGCCTGCTCCTTTCCCCACCAAACCCCAAGAACTCCCAATCAACCTCTCTGTGAGGGCAACCAGAAGCCAGACAAACGCAGAGAACGGCCGCCGTAAACTGTCTAGTGAAACTACACTGCACGTCTGCTCGGAATGTAAGAAATGCTTTACCTCTCGCACTGGGCTTCTTATCCACCGAAAGACTCACAAGGAGAAGTTCCTGATGATCTGCACAGAGTGTGGGAAATGCTTCCGCGGCAAGGCCAAGTTTATCGAGCACCAGCAACTCCACACTTCCGAGAAAGCCTTCAGCTGCGCAGAGTGCGCCAAGACCTTTACCAAGAAGTGTTACCTTGTTGCCCATCAACGAACGCACTCCAACGAGAAAACCTACAAATGCACGAAATGTGACAAGGCCTTCAACAGTGCCACCTCTCTTAGCCACCACAAACGGACTCACAAAGAACAGTTCTTATGCAGTGATTGTGGCAAACGGTTTCCAAGCAGCCAGCGACTCGTCGCCCACCAGAAAACCCACTTGGAAGTGAAGCCGTTTGCCTGCCCCGAATGCGGAAAGCGATTTAGCAGCAAGCAGTACCTTTACATCCACCAGCGCATGCATGCGGTGGAGACTCCATTCTGCTGCTCAGAATGTGGCGTGAGCTTCCCCACCGATGAAACCCTGAAGGTTCATTTGAAGGAGCACACGGACGAAAAGCAGTATTTTTGCGATGAATGTGGCAAGGGCTTCACCACAAAACAGTATTACATTGTCCACCAAAGAAACCACACTGGCGAAAAGCCGTTCTCTTGCACCGAGTGTGGCAAGTGCTTTATCAGTAACAAGAACCTCAAGTCCCACAAGCGCGTTCACACGGGTGAGAAGCCTTATGGCTGTACAGACTGCGGCAAGAGCTTCAGCAGCTACCGGAACCTCACAAAACACCAGCGGATCCACACCGGGGAGAAGCCATATTCCTGCCCGCAGTGCGGCAAGTGCTTCATTAGCAATCACAATCGTGTGCGGCACCAAAAAATTCACACGGGTGAGAAACCGTTCCTGTGCGCCGTGTGCGGGAAATGTTTCAACCAGAGGTCCAACCTGATCACGCACCAAAAGGTCCATGCAAAAGAGAAGCTCTTCTGATCTGGTGATGCTGTTGGAGGTGTTTTGCAGTGCTAGGCCAGGTGGAATCCCAGGAGCTGGGGGTCACCAAGGCACCTAAGTTTACAACGGGTGTATATGTTTTTAGAGCCTGTCCTGTTGTATGTCGTTTAGGGAACATTTCCTGACTCCTTAACAACTGTTGGTTCTAAAATCCAGGCTTACTGACAAAAGCTATATGAGTTTGTCCACCCCTGTTTTAATGGGCAGCTTATTTTATGTACAGTGAAGGGAATTTCTATGAAATATAACCCTCTGCCAAATTATCCAAATCTTAGTGTTTCCTCCATGACCTTGTTTGTCTTGACAGCACTTGACCAGTTAAAGCCAATTTGACCAGGATGGATGGCACTCCAGACCATGGCACCATATTTAACAGAATCTGGTGCATTATTTGATGATTCATCCTCCCATGATGCAATGCTTCTCCTTTTGTCAACCTGTTAGTAAATCTCTGCTCATGGTATTAAGCACTTACTATGCTTTCATGTACTTGTTATCAATTGGAAAGAAATGATGCTTTTACTTTTCCGGGGTATAGGAGATGAATCCTAATCTTCAAACCTTGCGAGGTTGTCCTAAGCCATGAGTGGTGGGGGACCCTTTTCTGTCAGGCTTGGGCTGCTGGTAAGAGTCAGGAGACCAGTATTCACCAAGAAAAGATAGAATTGAATCTAATATTATTTAGATTTTGTTATTCGCAAATGAATTTTGAATAGACTGGTGCTCCTGATTTACAAATGAAAGTATGTAGCTGTGGGTACAGCTATAAAGAAGAGTTCAACATTTGGCAGAGAGTTATGTTCACTTAAGATGTCCCCTTGAAACACCTCATAGGATGTTGCCATTTACTACTATGGAAAAGGACCATCATGAAGCATGGTATATATTGTGTATAGTCACTCCCCTCTTACTTCCTGAGACAATACAGTACTTTGCCCAGAGGGAGCCTGTTGTCTCGCACTCCTCCCCTTACCTAGTAGTCTTAACTCAGATGTCCAAGGACTTCTCATCTTTGGACACAAGCTATCAACTACCACTGACTGAAGAAGCTGTCATGGGTCTGCTGTACGTATCATTAAGAGGATTGTTGCTTTAGAGGGTCAGGCCATCTAAAACTGATGGGTAACTTTACACCACCTGACTTCCAGGTGCAACCCTGCCTGCTATTATCTAGCTGATCTGCACCACCCTTTGCGATGTAAAGAAGAATTTGAGGGTCCCCTCGTAGTGACTCTAGAAGGTGGGCAGGGCTTGAGGTTGACACATGAAGATTTCCAATCCAACAGGTTGGGTGTTTCCATTGGTGAGTCAACCAAACTTGAAGATTGGTTTTTGATGACTTGACCCTTTGACTGTAGAGGAAAGGAAATGGGAAATGTTTTGGTAGTGCCCATGGCAACATGATTCCAGTCCATTTTCCTCTGCAAGTCATCTGTTTACTTGATGTTACAGTGAGTAAATGTACAATATTCCTTTCTTAAAGGAGAAGTTTATGAACGTTCATCAGATTGGGCATTGAATAACAACTGTAACATATTACTTTTTTTTTTTTTTTTTTTTTTTTTTTTTTTCCCTTTCAAAGTCATCTGTTCCAAACATTTTTAATGCTCTCTACAGGTGCCAATTAACGATACAATTTTTTTTATAGGCAATCGACTTTCTGATCCGATAAGAGTGATTGAGGGAGGTTATGTTGCTGATCGATAACAAATGATAATATTATCAGTTTCTCTGCCAGTGGTCAATTGGTGCAGCGGATAGATACCTCATGAAATGATTGGATTGGTTATTATTTTTCATCCCATTTATGACCGCGATCGACTATTTCCGATCTTTTCCTTCCGATCACTATTATCGGATCAAAAAAGTTGATTGGCTAAGAAAATTGTACCGTTGATGAGCCCCTTTTAAGGAGCTTTCTAGTCAGATCTCTGAATGGTTCCCCTGAGAATGACTTAGTGAGATATCTCACAGATCCAGCGATTCTAGAATGGGGAGGTTCTGTCGAGGAAGGTGAAGATTTCTCACCGTTTTAGACACAGCTGGGAGAGGCAGGGTAGGTGGGTGTGGCCTCATGGCATAATACAGAGCCATTACAGCAGCAGAACAGCAAGCGTAGAAAAACGAGGGTATTTAAATATTCATTGTAAATGACTTGTGAATAGTTATGTTTAAAGGGAACCCGAGGTGAGTGATATGGCGGCTGCCATATTTATTTCCTTTCAAGCAATACCAGTTGCCTGGCAGTCCTGATTTTGTGTCTCCAATACTTTTAGCCATAGACCCTGAACATGCAAGCAGCAAATCAGGTACTCTGACTTAGCTGATTCAGGTTTTACTGGATTAGCCATATGCTTGTTCCAGGGTTTTGACTCAAGACACTACGTATGCCAGAAGATCAACAGGACTGCCACGTAACTGGCATTGTTCACAAGGAAATAAATATGTCAGCCGCCATGTCACTTTCTCACCTCGGGCTCCCTTTAATGTCACATGGAGTCCTTCTTTTGCAGCAGAAGGTGTTTACAGGCCTCATTATGACAAGAGTTTGAAAAAAATTGGTTAAAGGACCGCTGATGTGAAAATGTGTAAGATTTAAAATCCAGGGAGAGCTTTTGATGGCCGAGAATCTCCCATGAGGAGATGGTCTAGTCCAGTGATCTGCAAACTTTGCTCTCCAGCTGTTAAGGAACTACAAATCCCACAATGCATTTGCCTTTATGAATCATGACTGTGGGTCGGACTCCTGCAATGCATTGTGGGACTTGTAGTTTCTTAACAGCTGGAGAGCCAGCTTGCAGATCACTGGCTGTAGTCCATAACCTACCAGAAGTGTCAGAATCATACTGAGCACTACATAGGAAAAAAGTCATTTACCGTGCCTGTTACAGTTTATATGTATCCATACACACTGAATGGAAATTGTACGATTATTCGCAACATCGGTCCTTTAATTTCTCATACTGGGCAGAAACTACTATTTCCTGTAGGCAGAATTTGGGCCGGATATAGTAAAGCATCTTCAGAGATCTCAAGGCACTGGGGGTATCCTAAGCGATCCAACAAATCTGGATTGGTGATACACTGCTTAGCATATGGTTGAGGTTTCTACCAGCACCTGGGTCATATCAGATCATAGACTATCTATAGATCAGTCTATAGCGAGGCAGGTGATTTCAGCACAGCGATGTGCCGATCGTTTTGGCGCCATTACTGCGTCCTCCTGAGTTTCTACAACTCGGAGGGGGAATAGTAATCAGCGCAGGCCCGGAGTTTGTGCAGGAGCGGGGTGAGCCATTTTTTTACTTCACCCTGTGCCCAGGTGGCCCCCCGCTGATAATGCATGGACTCATCAATAGATCACTACGATATTTCATCCTCAGCAACCTTTCAGATGTCTGCTCATTTCTGTCAGTCAAATTGAAGCCACGCCTCTTGATTAGCAGGGGGTGGGGTTTCCACTGGCACACCCCCTGTACGCACATACAGCGATACTGCACATCCCTAAAGCAATCAGTACAAAAGGTCATCAAATGCATATGCAGATATTATTGTATTATAGAATCACCATGTATAAGCTGGTAGCCATTAATAAATCAATATCTCCACTCCAGTAATAATGATTCAAATAACGTATGCAAGAACATGTACATGTGTGTATCATCTGCAATGTACAAATACAGTGGAAATAAGTGGAAGAAGGAATGTAAAGGAGTCCAGACACTATGGCTATCATTCATAAAGCATTTCCGCATGCGGAAATGCTTAAAACAGCTGACTTTACCGACCACTCGGCAAAGTCAGCATTCATAAAGCCTCTTTCCGCATAAAAAAAATGACACTACCGAGCAGAGTGATAAATCACCGCCTTATGCGGTGATTACTGGAACAAATGTAGCAAAATGTTAATTCATGAAGATCACCGTAAGCGGTGTCAGGTCGGGAAGTACCGCTCACTCTGATGTGGCGATAACAATGTAAGTGAATGGAGACACACAGACCTCCCAGGCAGCTGCAGCAGAGCGGAACACGGAGAAATGTATCAACTCGGCAGCTTCCGTGTCTACCGCCTGCCTACCGCCAGCCTAGTTCGGGGAATCTCCGCACTGCTACCTCACATGGATACTTTTTTATGAATGCCCACCCAGAAGTCTAAAATACCGGCAGTGGTGTTTTCCCGCATTGATTCCCCTTACCGACAGCTCCTTTATGAATGATAGCCTATGTAAGCATATCAAAAGATTAGACTTTAGGGCCAGTATTCATTTGGGCGATTAGCAGATGATTCTGGCTAATTATAAACATAATTACAGTGATCTCACTGCCACGATTGCTGCCGATCGCGGGTGTATCGCGATTAGCTGCAATCGCAAAACGTGTTCCCTGCAACATTTTACCGTAATTCTAAAGCGATTGCGATACAATGCTTAAATGCTGATCGCTTGGAATCGCAAGAGTATACATGGATTTATCAGCACTAATCGCTGTAAAATCCCTTGCGCAAAACTAAGCACTAGAGTTTTGCTTTTGCAAGTGTGAGTGCCTGAATGGGCCCCTGGATTCAATAGAAATCGAATGGAAATCCTATGGAGATCGGACATGTTATCACAGGGTAGTAGTCCAAAACTTGACAAATTTGTCAGACGTTCACTAGCTACTGTAAGGCTAGGAATTCGCTATGAGTGCTTTGCAGGAATTCGCAAAGTTCCCGCAATTTCCCAAATCATGGAAGTGCTGCCATTTCACCAGGATTTCTGGAGAGATCACGATTAGGCTCTTCAGCCACTGATACGATTCCTCCCAAAAGGCTGTATAGTGGGTCTGAGCCCTCAGGGCTGGTTCACACTCGGGCGATTCTTTGGCGCTTTGCTGATCGCCGGCGATCAGCAAAGCGCTGCTACAATGTATCCCTATGGATACATTCACACTGCAGCGGTTGCGATATCGATTAATCGCCAATGTGCTGCATGCAGCGGTTTGGGGGCGATTGTGCTGTGATTCACATTCTATTGAACGGGAATCACAAGCGCAAAGCGCGCAAGAATGTTGCTAAAATCGCGAGCCGAATGCTGTCACGGGCTAGCGGCGCTCCGAGTGCAGAGGGTGAACTAGCCCTTCGTGACAGCCACACAACAAATAAGACATTTTATAGTTTATTTTAATATGAGAGAAATGTACATTTATATGTAGAGTATCTATTTTAAATGTTACAATTTCTGACTATTTGTCCTTTACGACCTATTCACACTGAAAAAGGAGGCGTTTTAAGTAATCAGTTGTTCCATAGCAGTGCATTGTGGAAAAGCTTCAGGCAGGATTCACAGTAGTCCGTTGCCTAACGCACACGTTATGACGCATTAAAATGAGTGTGAACTGCAATGGAGACTAGACATAGATTTGAATGCAAAGCCTGCATGCAGCGAGTTACAAAAACGTGATCAGTTACAACTCTTTACTATGAACAGGCCCATAGCATTGTATAGGAAGTGAGTTTTCATGCAGAATTATTCTGCAACGCAACTGAGCACTGTGAACCTAGCCTCAATTAAAACTGTGAACTGAGCCATAAGAAAACATGGACATTACCTTGCTTATCCATTGTCCGTTCAGTTATAACTTACAGCAACTGATTCCGTGTGAGTGGACTCTGAGGCCCAGTACACACCAAAAACCTCTAGCAGATCTGCAAAATGCTAGAGGTTTTTGAAGCAGATTTCAGAGCGATTCTAGGCATGTTTAGAGAGGTTTTCTAAGCATGCCTAGCATTTTTTTGAGCGTTTTTGTGTAGCAGATATCAAATATTGTTACAGTAAAGCTGCTACTGAACAGCTTCTGTAACAAAAACGGCTGGAAAACCGATCTGATCTAGCATTTTTCAGAGCGGTTTGAGCGTTTCCTATACTGTAACATTGAGGCAGAAACGCATCTGCAAACCGCAAGAATGCTGCAGGAGCCACTATTGTGGTTTGCTAAAAAGCTCAAACCGCTGGTGTGCATCATCCCATTGAGATACATTAGCCAAGTGTTTTCACAAGTGGCAGTGGTTTTGAAAAACTCTACCAAAAATGCTTGGTGTGCACCAGGCCTTAGAGCTAGTTCACAGTGCTCATTTGCATTGCAGAATAGTTCTTGCCAACTCAATATCCATATAGATCTATGGGCCTGTTCACAGTACAGATCGGGTTCTAACTCCCTGCATGCAGGCGTTGTCTATGCCCAGTCTCCTTAGCAGTTCACAAACATTACAACGCATGTATTATGCAACTGACCACTGTGAACCTGGCCATGAGGCTTTTTTCATCCACCTGCACTGCTTTCTATTGAGCATCTGTCTTATGTATGAGCAGATAGGTATCCATATGCACAGTTCTGTTTTGTAAGGTACTTACATGTATATGTTCTTGCATCTGTGATTTGGATTTTTATTGGTTATTGTGATATCTATTAATGGTTGCCACATTATACAAGGCGATTTGCGGGGGTAGTGCCCCAGACTGGGAGTGTGCAGGCAGCTGTAGGTCCCTGAAGAGCACATGAAGCAAGTATTTCCCTTTTATTATGTTTACAAACACTTTTATGTTTAAACAACAAAATGTTCTATTTTATATGAAAAAAAAAAACTACAACTGAAGATTTATAAAGAAAAGCTGTCACAGTGGACACCTGTATGAGACTACTGTTATGCATCTGCTAATTCACCAACCTTTCAGCTACTCCCACTATGTTCCAATATGGCCCTGGCAATGGCTGCTGTCTATTACCACTTACTGGGCTAGTAGTGCATAGCACAGAGGTAACCTATATGTGCTAATTTATTCCGCCTCGCAAATAAGGGCCCTTTCACACGAGCAGTTGATAGGCAGTGAAAAGCCTCTCACAACTGCTCGCTGCTATCACAATGAATTTCTTCGCGCTTGCACACTAAATACAACTGTTTCCCACAACTTGCAAAGTGCTGGAATTGCATGCACGGCTCTGCTCCTGGTTTTTGGGGGTGTGTAGCAATCTAAGTGGAAAAGGAGCGCTCTATAGTGCATTATAGGCCTGAACGATTTTAGGAAAAAATTGAATTGAGCGATTTCTGTCTGAAATTGCGATTTCGATTCAATTCACGATTTCCTTCAAATCAAGCTTTGTTCCCCCTGTATCACTTTGTGCCCCGTTTGCCTCTTTATGCCTTCTCTGGGTCTCTCTCTTGCCCCCTTTGCGTCTCTGTGCCCCCTTTGTGTCTCCCTCTGTGCCCGCACTGTCTCTGTGTCCACTCTGTGTCTCTCTGTGCCTCCTCTGTCCTCCAAGCTTCATCAGTTCTGGACATAGCTTCAAGCACGAGTTTAGCGATGCCCATCTATCCACTCCTCCTGCAGGCTCTAATGCACGGAATACTTCCTGTATGTCATGTGACAGAGTAACCCAGAGTTTTGCCAAGCACCAGGACGGACAGCGTCAGACTCGTGCCGGAAGTTATATCCAACGCTGCGGGCCGCACACGCCGGGACTTTGGAGAGGTTTAAAGCCATTTCTTCAAACTTCCCCATGGGGAAATTATGTGATCGCGATAATTGTCAATTTGGCGTTTCCGAAATTGTGATGTTGGTGATTGCGATTTCGATTTAAATTCGATTTATCTTTCAGGCCTAGTGCATTATTATATAAAGGTTTTTATTCGCAAGCAGTGCGTACTCCGTTGGACTGATGCTCGTCTAGCTAGAGGGTGGGCGGGGTCGGGTTTCTGGCGTGCCTACAGCGTCATTACGCGTTTCGGCGCTCTGCGCCTTCGTCAGTCCAACTGGGTACGCACTGCTGGCCACAGAAGCGGAAGGATAAATCGCCAAGGGGAGTCAGAGCGGGGTTCTGCCCGCTGAAAAGCGCATTATTTCTTCTATCTTGTGAGTAGAATTTGTTTTTTGCGAATAAAAACCTTTATATAGTAATGCACTATGGAACTGCTCACTGCTGCCTGGTAACTGCTCACTGCTGCTTGGTAACTGCTCACTGCTGCTTGGTAACTGCTCATTCAGCACACAGTTCAACTGTTTATGTGAAAGGGCCCTAACTGAGACCAACCAAAAGAGCCGACCTCCTCCCAAAGGTTCCATAGGAACTAGGATAGAGGAAGGAATTGTCGCCTGGGTGCACACGGGGCAGAATTTCACCCGCTTGTGTCGCTGTCACAAAGCATAGGAAGTGAGAGGAAAGGATTACAACATAAACAAGAACACTTTCCTTTCCATAGAGTGGTAAAGAGTTAGAGCCTGTAGTGTTGTGCACTATGAGTAGATATGAGTACGTAGCTAATAAGACAGCGCTGCCTGCAGCAGACGAAGGGTTAATTTACCCATGCCGCTGCCTTAGCTGATGCTTTCCACCAGTGTTGCGCATTGCGTTACATGTCACTTCTATGCTTCCTCCTTCAACCTCGGAAGAAGGCAGCATGGGAGGGACGTGGAGCTCATCCGCAAAAGCGGCAGCATGGGTAGATTAACCCCTCCTCTGCCACGGGGAGCGCTGTCTAATTTAAGCTTTGATTAAGAGTAGCTACATACTCCTAGCTACGCATAGTGCACAACACCAAGAGCCTGCGGTGGGTTTCTGTTGTGGTCTTTGTCCCCACTGGAGATAGTTCACTACTTCCAGATGCTCTCACGGGTGTCACAATAGAAAAGATTTACAATAAAGTTTTGTGAAAGGGGAGACACTGATGTGAAGTGTACATTTTTACAATGTACTGGTATTCATCCCGCTTGTTTGCAAGGAAGCAGAATATTTATCGGTAACACAAGACCATACAAAATTAGGATATTTTTTACCTAGTTTGTTTTATAAAGAGACATTGTAGTGACTTATAGTAGAATGCAGTAAATTATTCAGGATGCCCACTTTTTACTCTAAATTTTTTTTAAATTTTCAGCATCAGAAACACTCCCTATAGCTATATATTGCCCTATATCGGTATGTAACCTTGCCCTCCCAGTGATGTTTACCCTAAAGTGATTAGCTATGCCTCCCCCCTCCCCCCAGCATATTGGGAGCACAGGTATATTTTCTACTGGCTTCAGAACTTTCAGTAAACAAACATTCCGCAGGAATGCAACTGCCAGCACTAAATATGTCGCCACCTGTGATAAATGTCATAATGTAAACCAAGGTAAGGAAATATTTTACATTGGGCAAACACTGACTGAAAAGTTTATAAATGAATATTGTAAAATTTTTATTAATTGCGTTATTTTCACTACATTTCTTTTTTAGGCTGCTTTCCCACAATGCAACGCGGTACTCTCCCCTGCCGCAGCTCGTCGTGAGGGCAATGCATGTCTATGAAGACTTGCACACTATGCCAATGCGGGGCGACGGAAGTAGAAAATGCTGCATACTCTACATTGTGTGCATGATCTGTGCCTAATGCATGGAATATGCAGCAATGCAAGTCTATGGCGACATCGTGGCAGCCAAGCATAGTACCGTTTTGGAACACTCACCTGCAGTGTATTGTGTATGGGGCAATGATTGTCCTGCGCCGGGCTCCCCTGCCGTGGGAGGATCTCACCACTCTATATGTGAAGACCCGCTTTAAGCTGTAGCTCCTCCCTTTGGTTGACGAGTGCTGGTGCCTGAGGTGCTGTGCTGGCCCTGCCCCCCACACCCATGAGACCGTTTATATAGCTGCATTCACCCACTTGATGCAGTAGAAAGCTTCCTTTTCCACTCTTGATTACTGCTCCATGGAGCTCCAAATCTTCTATGCAAATACCAAAGTCCCAGGGCTTTGAGAATTTCATACCACGGTCTCCACACAGCACCAAAATGTGGCCCCTGCATTATGCTGGGTACACACGTTGCGATTTCCTGCTCGATCTGCGGGATCAATCCCGGTCGATCGATTATTTACGACATGTTCGATCGGGTTTCGATGGATACAGCCGTCGATTTTGCATACTTAACATAAGTAAATCGACGGCTGAATCGATCGAACATGTCGGAAATAATCGATCGAGCGGGATCGAGCTCTGGATTGAGCGGGAAATCACAACGTGTGTACTCAGCATTAACCTGATTGGGCAGCTGACCTCACATTGAAGGGAAAGGGCATTCTACATACGCATAGTAAGTGCTGAGGATTATCAGCAGCTGTGAGTATACTTCACACCCATTATGATGTTGGTTGTGTTCTGAAAGTGCAAGGCACTTAAAGTGAATTTAAATGTGCATTGGGTACTATTTTAAGGACTAGAGCACTTAATATGTGGCACTTAAAGTTTTTATAACAATTAAAGTATTATCTGCAGTGATTAGTTTTTAGGTGTTTTGCTCCTCCCTCAGACTTACAGCGAAAATAAACATGCAGTGTTTAAAGTTCATGTCCAATTCAGGGGGGGGGGGGGGGGGGGGGAGGGGGTTAAAGGGGGGCAGTGTGTATATTGTAAGCCTTATACTTACCAGTGAAAATATTCTTCTGGGCTCAGCCTCTTTCACTGCTGTGGAAGTGGCTGTCCGCACCTGTAGAACTGTCCTCCTTTGCTCACTCTTCTCAGGCAATGTACGCACTGGCACATCCTGGCAGAGTGGGCTGACTCATGATGACAAGGTGAGTGGGGGGAGTGCATGGACAATGCATGAGGCACAAGAGCACCAGAAAAGCTGGAGGGAGGCGGGGAGTAGGCAGAGCAGTACAGGAAGTGAGGCTTCTATACACTTGCAGTTTTAGTTTTCCAAAACAATTGTTTATAATTTTGGGTATGTTTCAGAAGGTGTACGGGTGTCCCCTGACGTCTAGTGAATGGTTCTTGGCTAGTGGGAATGCTGGAAAATGGCTCACCCTCTCTCCATAGGGCAGGACACATTGCTCAGCAGGTGTTAGTACAGAGAAAAGTCACCCAAAGGCCAATATTGCAGGTCCAGTATTTCTGAATCCAGCAGGGATGTGACACGATTTCCAGCCTGGTGCTCAGGGTATTGTGGAGGCTGAGTGGCCATCCAAACCTGTCACCACCAACAGGAAGGAGGATACTGTTACCATTTGGGCTAGAGATCACACGCCTTATGGGATGCAGGTGCTGGACCCGTAGCAGTTCATAATCCAGAAGGGGTCCGCATGCTAGAAATCAGGAACTGCTTTATTGTTCCAGCACATAAGTGTCACACCATCTGACTGTTTGAGCCTGTGATCGTTTCGGGGCCCTCAGAGGCCCCTTTGTCAAAACCCAGGACAGATCACAATACAACCATACAACTGCAATAAAAAACCTTTAGTGCAATCAAAACCACTCCCCAATCACATCATATGCTCCGCATCATTGTACTCCGATGGAATAAAAGGATCAATTTACAGTTGTTTATGCCCCATTTGCAATAAAGCATGGTCCCTGATTTCCAGTGTGCAGACTCCTTTGGATCATTATGTTTGGAGTTAAGCCTCTGCCATTGTGGCTTTTTTTTTTTTTTATTATTCTAATTCGCTAAAGAAATAGCAAGCACTATCTGCATGGAGTTTGTGTGTTCTCTCTGTGCGCGCATTGGGTTTCCTCCAGGTGTTCCAGTTTCAACTTACATCCTCCCACCCCGCCCAAAACACACTAGGTAACTTGGCTTCCCCTCAAAATTTCAATAGGCTGTATTAGGGACAATAGATTGAGGGACAGCAAGTGACATGTCTTGTACAATATACTCAGTAAAGCACTACAGCATTATTTACCACATTGGCCTCAATTCACTAAGCTTATCTCCTGTCTTTCATAACATTTCTAGTGTTATCACCATAAAATGTTTTCTGACTACTGCATGCCTTATCACCATGGTGATAACTCTAGACATGTTATTAAAGACAGGGGATAAGCTTAGTGAATAGAGGCCTTCATCATAATATCCCTGGGGGTTTTCTCCATGTTCAATTGATATCTCTGTTGGTATATCAGGCTTGAAACCTTTGTCTCTCTAATGCTGAGAATACACCATAAGTTATTTTGGCAGATGGATGGCTCCATAGATAATTTCCAACAGGTCTTATCTGATTTTGATCGTTTTTTGATTGATTTTCTCATAGAAGTGAATGGAAATCGATCAAAAAACCAATCAGCTAGTAAATCTGCTGAAAAACTTATGTATTCCCCACTCTATCCAAACCCAAGACAAATACTGAAGCTGGTCTTTTGCCATCACTGGCACTTAGGCCTCTTTTCCACAGACTGTTGATAGGCAGTGAAATGTCTCCCAAACTCCCACAACTGCTCACTACTGCCTGGTAACTGCTTGCTGAGCACACAGCTCAACAGTCCATGGAAAAGAGGTCTTAAAGAGTTTGAGCCCCACTCAGAGCGCAGGAGTTGGAGCCTGCAGATTATAGTTTCTGGCAGTGAATTCAGCTGAGGTGGAACTAAACTAAAGTGTACATTTAAAAAGGGCATGTGATGGTGCTGGTATCTGGCTGGATCGCAAAAAATTGTAAAATTTTAAATGCATGTATATGTGTAAAATGTACATTTGGTCCAGAGTAAAATGTACTATAAATTTATTTTTTCCTATGTTGCTGTCACTTACAATAGATTTTGAACCTCTGACAGGTTTTGGACTAGCCCATCTCCTCATGGGGGATTCTCATGTTTTTTTTTTATTTTTAAAAGCACATCAAGCAAGTAAGGAGGCTGTTCAACATCTTTGTATACATCCTTTCCAGTGAGTTATTTTATTAATAAAGGAGATGCTGAAAACCCCTCATGAGGCAATGTACTAGTCCAAACCCTGTCAGATTTTTACTGCTTACTGTAAGTGACAGCAACATAAGTGAAGAGACATTTTTAGTGCATTTTACTTTGGGACAAATGTACTTCTTATACCCATGTATTTTAAATGTTACAATTTTTTGCAATAGTGTTTCTTTAAGTCTGCCGCATTGAGACTCTTCCTGGCAGTGTATATACACTTCTTATCCACACTGTGGTGCTCCCAGAGTAAGTGACCATATCCTGGCCAACATGTCTTCCGTTCCTCTCCAAGTTTGCCTCCCCCACCCTTGTCCTGGTGTTTAGATGGACACTCCCCCTGTAACTTGGTTTCCTCTGTAGGGCCATGGTGATTTGTTGGGGGTGGAGCTACAGCATACACCGCATGTAAATATATAAGGAAGTCAGCTAGCAGGATAAGATTACCTCAGAATGATCTTTATACTTCATTAGAACTTGCGCTCTCAAGTTTAATTTCATTTGAACCAGCCACTGTGTAAATGGTTCATTGATTTAATGGACCCAAGTTTCTCAAGCCATGCCTGCTTTCCATGAGTCTACCCAAACTTCTTTGTAGATCAGGGAGGTCATTCCTGTAATGGTTAGATGTGGCTGTTGGTGAATGATTTATGACCGGACCTAAAAATGCATTAGCTGGGGATGAGTTATCAAGACTATTAAAAAAAATTTGGCAGAATAGCAGTGTTTCATCTACCAAAGAACATGAGCAACATTGCACAGGAAAGAGCCTGTTACTGTGGGTGGTGGCCATCTTGGGCCCTGAGGTAATGGCTGAAGTCTGCTGTTAGTTGTGTGCACCTGCTCTCATCTTTGGGTTTAAAGTAAAAATCCGATTATTATAAAGGATTTTATGACAAAAGCGAACATTTTCCGGGTTAGGTCTGTGCATTGAAAGAATGTAGAAAGCATTATTCCAGATTCTTACCATGTTCCGATGTGCAGGAATGAACCTATGTCATGGCAGTGCCAGCCGTCTACAGAAGCACTTGAAAGTTTGTAAACCCTTCTGAATTTCTGCTATGGCCTAAAACATTTTTCATGCAAAAAAAAAAATAAAAAAAATTGGCCAATAAAGATTGGATGTGTTCCTCATTACTATCCAATTTCTGTCCAATCTGATTGTTGTGATTAATCAGAAAGGATCGTTTCGAGCCCACCAACAAAGGGGGAAAATGAGCAATCCAATAGAATCCTTCTTAAATTTGGAGCGATGGAACGATTGTTGATTGGCACCATTGATGGTATGTGATATGGTCGATTATACGGTTGATCGTTTCATGAGGTTGTAGCCATCTTAAGGCACTATGTCCCTTACCCAACCTGACTATCATCCCATTGATTGAAATGTCTGCTTTTCATTTTCCCTTTAAATGACCTGGTAGCTCTAGAGGCTGACATACTATTGCCACACGTCAATATCGCACTTTTGAGTAAATGTCATCAATCAATAAATAAACAAACATTTTGCACTCCTTTGTTTAATTAGGTTCTCATCTGGTGTTGGGATTAGCCTTAAAAACAAATTACTATTTTAGAGTATATCGGCTTGTCAGTAATGCTAGGAACACACGATACAATTTTGTGTTAGATAATTACCGTCATGTCCGATCTTATTTTTGATCGTTTTTCTGATCGATTTATCACAGAAGAGAATGGAAATTGATAAGAAAAGATGGAATCGAGCGGGAAATCAAGTGGAAAAATGATTTGAAAGTTGATTGAACAGAAAATCGACCAAAGAATGCATCGTGTGTACCTAGCATTAAGTGGCCCTCAGAATCAAATCCCTAATCACAATCTAATCCCTCCCATAGTCACATGTTTAGGTATGCATTGTGTAGTGTATGTATCGTAGTCTAGGGCCAATTTAGGGGGAAGCCAATTAACAGCTGTATGTTTTTGGTATGTGGGTGGAAACCAGAGTGCCCAGAGGAATCCCACACAAACACGGGGAGAACATACAAACTCTGTGCAGATAGTGCCATGGCTGGGAATCCAAATGGGAACCCAGCGCTGCAAGGTGAGAGTGACACAGGAGACCTGGGTTCAAATCTCAGCTCTTCCTATTTCAGTAAGCCAGCACCTATTCATTAAGGAGTTCTTGGGCGAGAGTCCCTAACACTGCTACTGAAGAGTAAGCTCTAGTGCATACATGTCAAACTCCGGCCCGCTGCCCAAATTTGGCCCTCAAGTGGTTTCCCCACTTTGCATTATGTTTGGCCCACTAGACCAGGGCTTTTCAACCCTGTCCTCAAGTACCACCAACAGTACATGTTTTGTGGAAATCCACAGAGACAGTTGATCAGCTCTGCCGAGACACTTAATTACCTCACCTGTGAATGTTTGTGGTTTTCTACAAAACATGCACTGTTGGTGGTACTTGAGGACAGTGTTGAAAAGCCCTGCTCTACACCACCAGGGAAGCTATATTGGAGGTGAAGCCCTGCTCTACACCACCAGGGAAGCTATATTGGAGGTGAAGCCCTAGATTACCAGGGAAGCCATTTGGGGGAGGTAGGGGGAAAGCACTAAACCCTAGGGAACTGTATAGGGGAGGGTGGGGGTCTTTAGACACCAGGGAACTGTATAAGGAAGGGAGGACCACTAGACAGCAGAGAATTTTATAAGGGAGGAAGGTGGTCAGTAGATATTGAGGTTGGCCCGCGACTAGGTCCCAGTGTGCAATTTCGGACCACTTTGTATTTGAGTTTGACACCCCTGCTCTAGTGGCTGCCTCACAAGTGCTTTGAGTCCAACAGGAGAAAAGTGCTATACAAATACTGAAATTATTATCAACCACTACACTACAGTGCTGCCTGTCACCTATTTTAATCATCATATTTATTCTGAAATACTGTAGATTCAAAAGGGTTTGCAAACTTTCAAGCGCAATTAGAGTACTCCTACAAGGAACCAAGTCATCCGGAGATCTCTTCAGATCACTATTTCCCACACACATCAATTACACCAACAGTACCTGCTTAGCAGGTAACTTTCTATATCTGCATCTCCAGTAACTGGTGTCATTGGCAATGTGGTTGGTTTTACTACTTTGGTGGATATCCGCAGGACATACACTGTGGATGGGACTTGAGGAAACACAGCTTCACTCTCAAAGGGCTAGTTCACTGTGCTTAGTTGCATTGCAGAATAATTCTGCATGTCTGCTCACTGCCCATACATTTCTATAGGGCTGTTCACAGTACTGTATTGTAACTGATCACATTATTCTAGACAAGAAACAGAACATACTTTTCTCCTGGGGGACTCACAGCACCAAAGCGCCAGAGCTGCAGCCACTAGGATGCGCTCTATTGGCAGTAGCAGTGTCCGGGAGTCTTGCCCAAGGTCTCCTCACTGATAGGTGTCGGCTTACTAAACAGGAAGAGCTGAGATTCTAACCCAGGTCCCCTGTATCAGAGGCAGAGCCCTTAACCAGGACACTATCCAGCCCCTCTAACTTGCTGTATGCAGGCTTTGTACTAATGTCTATGGCCAGTTATCATTGCTGTTCACACTCAGCATAACGAGTGCATTATGCGAGTGACCACTGAGAATCAATCTCCCCCCTCCCTTTCAAAAGAAAAAGGTTGGATGGTAAAATATTACTCTGTTTTCTATGGAGCTAATTGCTGATGCAGAAGGATGGTTATTTGGTAGCTTCCTGTCATCTTCACCATACAAAGAGGTGACACATGAACTTCCCAAGCATCTAGGATAATCGTGGCTAGCTGTGAAATGATACGGGAAGCAACATTCAACTACATAACGGCTGGCGTATCACTGATATATGTTATATCATTTTTTTATGAAAGTGTGGTTACACTTTAAATGTTTATTTCTGATGAGTTGCTGATATTTATCCTTGAACTTGTTTTTACTGCCCAACTGTACGTGACTCAACCTTATTTATGCTCATTCATAGCCCATTGAAGTGTGCAAATTCTGGGTTCAAAGGGCTGCTTGACTGTGTTTAGCACAATACCAGGTTTTACCAGTCTTGTATCATTTTAGTACGTGGAATAAATGCGCATTATTACTGTAAAAATAAAAACTCTTTGAGAACGTTGAGTACTGTCACTTTGTAACAGCTGAAAAATGTAGACACGTGAGATTCATTTGAAATCTGTATTCTCAACTTATATGGAGGTATAGTATGTAGGGGGCAGGCTTGAGGGCGCTAGTGTAGTTTAGGGGGCACAGCAGGAACCCTCATAGGGAACAGTTCTCCAATCACAGCTCTCTCTACAGCACAAAGCGTTGTGATTGGCCGAATAGTGGGGGTGTAGTTTACTATCTGAAACTTAGCAGGTGGAGAGGGTTCCGTCTACCCAATCACGGCAGCGGAATTCAGCTATGAGGTTTCCTGCTGGATCCCCTAAATTAGACCAAGGCCTCGTTTCCACGTACTGTTGAGCTGTGTGCTGAGCAAGCAGTTACTAGGCAGCAGTGAGCAGTTGCCAGGCAGCAGCAAGCAGTTGTGAGTTTGACTGCCTATCAACAGTTTGTGGAAAAGAGCCCTTACGCCATCTTGAGAGCCTGCAACGTTGTGCACAGCCTGAACCTGCCTTGTCCCACCCTCTGCCTGATGAATCGACTAACTGTGAACATCTGGATCAATAAAAAAAAAATTACAGGATGTGATGTCAATCTGCATATGGTTTTACATGAAATTTGAATGTTAGGAGAAATGATTTGCATGCCATTGATCATCTCTATACTTTGGCAATGTCCATCCTAGAACCCTTTACATGGTTTGAAGAGGAAATCCAGTCTCCTTAAAAATATTCAATATGCATTGCTAATCTTCTGTAACTAGGTTCAATTTAAGATTTGTTTAAAAAAAATTAAACTTAAAATCGTTGTGAAACTAGTGATGACATCATTCTAGGCCTTGCGCACTATCCTAGCAACAGAATACTTGGGAGGAGTACATTGAGACTACGTTTTCACCAAAAGACATCTAAGGTGACATGACGAGATAGACGTGTATATACAGTGCTAAGCACACAAATAATTAGGCTGTGTTCCTTTTCTCCCTTTCTCTGCTTGAAAGCAGAAAAGGATTAGGATGAAACCTTAAGCCCCATCTACACTATACAATTTTTTGTCTGTTTGGTTTAGATTCATTGATTCGATTCAATCCGAAATGGGTGATCTGGATTCGATTCAATTTGCCATTGTTTTGCAATGACAAATTGAATTGAATCCCGATCTGACATATCGGATTAAATCGAATCAATGAATCGAATTGAATCGGACAAATTGTATGGCGTAGATGGGGCTTTAGGCAAGATAGTAAGTGTTGAAGCCTGGGCAGTCATGAATTGGTTTCTGCTGAGGCACACAGATGGTGGGGTCAGAATGTGGTGACATCTTGCTTTATGTCAGCAATACAGACTGGTAATGGTGTGGGATGGAGTAGAATGGTAGATTCCAAGCATGAAATGTGCAGCCAACATATCTGGAGAAATGACGCTACATAGTCCTCTAGGCTGAAAAAGTTACACCTCTGGTACCTCACTGCACCTCAGCCCAGCAGAAAGAAAAGCCACAAGGACAGAACCTGCCCCTGATTGGATCAATAACCTCCCCATGCCAGCCAATTACAGTTGTGGATGCCCATCTAAGCAATAAAAGCATCCAAGTCACTTTCAAATACTAATGTAGAATTTCTCATAAATTACTTCCTGTGATTAGCTGCCACATCTTAACCACGTTTACTATGAATAACCTCATTCTATATACTGTAGGCCACAAAATCTCCTTTCCTCCATGTGTATTTCTGCATAGATGACCCAGACTAGTTAACTAGGGTGAGAACACTAGTGTGTGCGCCAACCTTTACTTTGGTCTTATCGACAAACACTGACAAATCCATTACACAGGATTGCTCACAACACAAAATATGAGGGATTAATGTTCATTTGGTGCATCAGTTTTGAATGCAAGATGTATATTTTGCCTATAATTAGGCTCTGCACACCTATGCTAATAGTCATTCATTCTGTCTTGGGAAGTACTGCCACTTGTCCCCGCTGTCTACTAAATATGAGTGTGCATGTGATTACTCTAATGTTGCAATACCTCCTGCTATGTGCAGTTATTTTCTAATGCAGGGAGAGGGGAGCTACTGGGCAGTCCAGACTTCAGAGATTGCACTGAAATGTATTGATTTCATGTTTGGATTAAAACGCTATTTCAGGCCCTTTGAAACACCTACTGTATAACCTGGTTGCCACCTGAAATGCAAAGGTAATTTAAATATCTTTACATTACAAAATGATTTGTGTAGTATTAGGGCCTGAGCCCATTGATGCAGTTGTATCCGCTTCTGTCCGCTTTTCAGCATCTCTAACGTTGATGTTTAACTGAAAAGCGTACACAACTGCGTCAGTGGGCTCAGGCCCTTGGGTATTAAACAAAGGAAGAATTTCACTTCAAAATAAACACAACCATCCATGTTAAGTTAGAAATTTTTATTGAAAAATCAAGAACTCTATTAATTTCAATACTGTTTACATCAAGGTACATGGCAGTAAATAACATCTCAAATAAACCTAAAGAGAAAAATGAATAACAGAAACAAAAGAAAATCTTGATTGAACAACACCGTTGTCTAGCTTACGACTTGAAAGCCTCTTGGCAAAGGCCAGGAAGAGAGTGAAATGAAGTGGACTTGGTAGTTTGTGGCTTCTACCATTGAAGGTGGTTAACCAGAAATCTGATTTTTGTTTTTACTCAAGTAAAAGATGAAATAAAATAAAATAAAACGTTGGGCATTACTTATCAAAGTGCCTGAAGAAAATCCTGCTCTTGTGACCTAGATCAATCAGATCCCAGTTCTGCCTCCAAAAGCACACCAAGGATTCTCTAAGCTCCTCGGAAGCGGGAATTAAAGGATGTAGGCAGGGCAAGAACATCTACCTAGTGACCACTTCTACTTCCAAGTATCCAATCAGATCCCACTTTTGCCTCCACAATACACCAGAAGACAAGGGAATCCACAAGTTCCACAGGGGCAGGAACTGAAGAACGACTGAAGTAATAATTTGTTCCTAAAGAAAAATGACCAACCACCAGTAAACCGGCTGATACAATTTTCCGCAGATATGTAACTCTTTTTCTCAAGTTTCAGTTCTACAGACCTCTTCTAAAGCACAAGTTAAAGAGAACCCGGGGTGTGTTTAAAGAATGTTATCTGCATAAAGAGGCTGGATCTGCCTATACAGCCCAGCCTCTGTTGCTATCCCAAACCCCACTAAGGTCCCCCTGCACTCTGCAATCCCTCATAAATCACAGCCATGCTGTGAGGCTGTGTTTACATCTGTAGTGTCAGTCTCAGCTGCTCCCCCGCCTCCTGCATAGCTCCGGTCCCTGCCCCCATCCCTTCCCTCCAATCAGAAGGGATGCAGGCGGGGACTGGAGTTCTGCAGGAGGCGGGGAGAGCAGCAGACTGACACTATAGAGATAAACACAGCCAGCTCTGACAAGCTGTTTGTCAGCAGCGTGGCTGTGATTTATGAGGGATTGCAGAGTGCAGGGGGACCTTAGGGGGGTTTGGGATAGCAACAGAGGCTGGGCTGTATAGGCAGATCCAGCCTCTGTATGCAGATAATATTCTTCAAACCCACCTCGGGTTCTCTTTAAGGCCTAGTTTTTTTAATTTATTTATGCAATAAAAAAAGGAAAATGTCTGCTGCGTCATATCACAGATCCTCTTGTCCTCCTCAGTGAACTACAACTGAGTGCTCAGCCCAGCCCCAGTCAGTCTGAAGCCACACCCCACTTCTACAGACTGGGAGCCATAAAAAGTGATCAGTCAGCAGGAAGGTGTGATTCAACTGACCAAGCAATCACTTTTCCCCTACATACCTATGTAACTGAAGGGGACTGATGTAGATTGAATGGGAAATAAGGAGTGAGCATGCAGCTGTTAGTCGCTGAGGGCCTGTGGCTTGATGCAGCATTTCCTTTTGTATTGTGCAAAGACAATATTTTACATACAATTTGTACATATAAAAAGAATTGTTACAGCAAATGCTTCTAAGACTGTGCCTGTACTGGTGCTTTATAGTCTGAATGTCCTTAAAAAAAATTAAAATACATTTGTATGTTCTCCTCTGTAGCACGATTAGCTATATACCTTTACTTTGTGTCTGTGTAGTTCCAGTCCCCAGATATTCCCACTTCTTGTCTGTAAACTGACAGGAAGGAGGTGACGATATCTGAGGAATGAGGGAGGGGGACATGCAAATTTCTTTTGATTAAAAAAATTATAACAACCTGGAGTTCAGTTATATTTTAAAGGAGAACTCCATACAATACTTATCTTTTAGAAATGGGTGTTATCTGGACTTCAAAAAAAAACAAACAGTAACTCCCAGGATTACTGCTGCTCTGCAAAACAGTCTAGTGCTCAGTGCTGGAACATCCTGTCTGTGGTGTGACTGCTGTTATGTGCATAGGTGCTAAGCAACTCAGGCCTGGTCTTTGGCCCGCCCCTTGTAGGTATGTGAAGCTGACAAAAGTAGGATGATGGTGATAATATCTCACCTGTCCCCTGCTGGAATAATCCTTTTATGTGGAAGCACTGCATCACTGAGGGTCACTTTTACACTATTTTTGAGGTAGCATAAGGTTTTCAGATACAGTCTGTATCCAAATAGCAGTTGAAGTATAGCATAATTTTGTCTGCAGTCTTGGGAGTTCAGTTATAGGTTACTGAACATGCTCAGTAACTAGGAAGGTCACTATGGAAACCAGGGAAGTCCAGTCCAGAAGGATCAACAAACAGCATGCTTTTTTTATTCAAACGTTTTCCTAAAGGCAAAAATCAGGATTGGGGGGGGGGGGGGGGGGGGTTATCTCAGTTTTAGCTTTTGTATCTTTCTCCAGTTTTACATCTCACTTCTTTGAACAGCACAACCTAATTCTCCCACAACCTAACCTCCTAGCAAGGCCAAGGCAAACATGCATACAAAAAAGCAAGTCGGGCTTAAAATTAAGCAGGGGGCATGGCACATATATCATGCTTTAAAGGAAAAACAACTAGTCCATATCTGACTAGTTAGACTTCATTTATACCTTCACAAAAACAAAAAGAAATGTGGTTTTCCTAAGTTCTTTGAAAATCAAACAATTGAAATAAAAAGCACAGTGACTACTTTCCCTACTTGTTTTTTTATCCCTTATGTGATCTATAGCTCTAAAGTTACTCTATTCTGATATATATTAAATTTACATACTTGTTTTGCTGGTGTACTTTCTTCTTTTAAAGGCAGAAATATATAAAGTAAAAAATAGAAGCTCAAATTTAAGAGAAACCAGGGGGAGATCTTTGGATACGTTTTTCAATGTTGGTGCCCACCCCGAGCAGATACTTCAAATGGAGGTGAAGGCCAATGTGTTGAATCCCCCGGATACTTAAAGCACACCTGAACTCAGAACTTCCTCTCTAGGGTTAACATCCTGTGTTTCCAAATTAGCTGCTTTGCCGAGATTCTTGAGCAGACACAGCCGAGAGATCAAATTACACTTGTGATTAGTCACAGATGAGGGGGAATTAGACTCTCTAAATACATACAGGGTGCATTTCTCTAGGTTTTCCTGCCGTCCTGTGCAAGAGTTCAGGTCCACTTTAATTTCTTAGGAACCACAGAGACCAGATTCTCTTCCCCCCGTGTCCTCAGCTCCGCACACCCGACGCAGGCATCATGAAGGGGTCCCGCAACTGCCGCAGTTTCAGCAGTTAACACGCAGGCGTTAGGTCTCGTCGCTGAAGCATCCGCAAAATAGAACAACCTAGAGTGTAATTCAACGCATTGGCTTTCAACCCACAAATAAACCTTACACTTGGATGGACTACCCCTTTAAGGAGACTACGGTTCACAGTGGTGTCTACCATCTAATGTTCTCAGTAAGGAAGCAAGAAAATAGAAAAAAGTTCAACTTGATCCATTGTCATTTTTCAAGGGGAGGCTAAAGAGGTTCTCCAGGAAAGGGTGTAACGCCTTCAACGTACTTAGAGAGCACCCATTCAGCTACTTTGCACAGCGAGTAGAAAATGGCCAGAATTGGTGAGAGCTACTCTATTAGATCCTAGACAGAAGATCATCAGAGGGCCCTGTAACAGCGATACTCACATTTTGGCCCGTAGAGCCAAAATGACTGAGAAACATGGTGGAGCAGGCATGTATGGAGAGCTCACCACTCCTCCCGTTCTCCATTCTGCCCCTCCGATCCTCAATCTCTACATAGTATGAGGGCCAATTGATTTTAGATACTATGAAAGACTGTGTAGGTAAGCTCCAATACTACATGGAAGTAATAAAAATGTGTCCGTGATTGGCCAATAAAAATTGAAGGTGTGTACTAGACTTCACTTGTTAACTTCCACAGGAGACAATTGAGGCCTGTGCAAGTGGTAAAGTCTCTTTGGGAATCATCAAACCAATGCATAAGGAAGAGTGAGCGAGAAAGAGAGAGAGGTGACACAGGGATGGGAGAGAGGGGAGAGCGAGAGTGCGTTAGCTTTCAGCAGTACAGCTAGGAGTGGCAGAGCTCCAAACCACATTTGTGTTGTGCAAAGCAGATTCATTTCCTCAGTCCACTGCCAAAGGGAGATTGAGCATTTGCTGTAGTGAATGGCCACTTTTTAGTGTACTTATACTTAAGTGTGCTTACAATGGGGTTCTGATTAGTAATACAATACACTTGCATTATTGATAATACCTCGATGCTAAAGCAAACCTACACTGCAGTAAAAGTTCTTTGGCTAAGCTGTTACTGATGCTCATTGCTTACGAGGTCCCTCCCATTCCTGTATGTGTAGTTCATGAGGTCCTGGACATTCACTGGCAAGGGCATTTGACCCGGGTATACACAAAATTACGAACTGCGCATGGCCGGTATAAACTAATCACCGGCGTGAGATCATCATGGCCAGTGAAAGGTGAAGCTTTGCCATGCAATTAAACAGACGGGGGTGCTGGCACCAGACCAGCCAATCACAGATGCCCGCTGCTCCTATTGCTAACTGGTGCTAATGGTCTCGTGGGCGGGACTAGGGCATAGTCATTGGGCCAATCACTGCACTCGATCAGTAGCGGTGACCTATCAGATGTCACTGCTACTGATGGAGTGCAGTGATTGGCAGAATGACAGTGCCGTGGTCCCGCCCAGGAGACCATCAGCTCCAGTTAGCAAAAGAAGCAGGCGGCTGTGATTGGCTGGTTTGGTGCCACACGGTGAATGAGGATGGAGATGCGGGGACCAATAGATAAAGAGGGTAGTGTGTGCGACAGGAAAACTGAGAAGAGGCAGGCTCCGAGTGGCCCAAACTATTTGTCCAGATACCTCCTGAATCGCGATTCAGGTGGCTTCATGGTAGGTCTGCCCCCTACAGTTTCTGAAGTCATGCATGCACAGTAAAAATGCACTCATTCATGTTTAAAGGCCAGGCATGGTTCAAAACTTGAATATGCCCATTGTGTATGAGCTCATGCACGGCCATGGGAGCATCAAAGCGAGGAAGTGGAGGCAACGAGAGCTTTGGAAAACTTATAGGAACCCAATAGTTTGCTTAACTTTACACCCAACATTTAAAGCGACCAGAGCACCTGGAGCTGAAAAATTATAAAACTAACCTCCCTCAGTGTGCTGTTAGGGGTGGGGTGAGCGCCATTGCTCACCTACAGGACCGAACTGTGCAACGCATGCAAAAAAAATGTAGTCCGTTGATGTAAGTACATCTCCCAGCATGCACTGCGGCGGCCGAGAGTGCACAACAGTGGCAGAAGCATAAATCTGTGGTCTCTCCCTGGGGAATATGAACAGTGATGAACCATTTGTGAAACTAAACAATGGCGGTAACACATAAGCATTTTAAAACAAAAAAAATCAGTAATGTGTGTATACTAGATTAGTGATCAGCGCCTCATTTCAAACACACTGAAGTATAAGTACACTAAGACTTTAACAGAATCCTGAGGAGAGAAGACCATGGGAGGTGGCACTGTTGACTTCCTGTTAGAAATGACGTTTGCTTGGCTTTGCGCTGATCATTAGCCTGTTATTTCTTCTGCCTCAATCAATGAAGACAAGCATGCAGGCCAGGCGTTCTGACTCCGCTAGCTGCTTGCTTGTAGCAGGTGTGTGACTGAGACAAGACTGAAACCCAAGATCAGCACAAGCGCCAGGTAAAGAGCACATCAAAAGACAGGATACCAGTATGGCCGTATCCCACTCCTTTCAGGTTAATAAGTCAAAGGGTGGTAAACCTCCAAAGCCCTCCGAGTCATTAGTAACTTTGAAAGCACGTCACTCTTTCCAGGAGGACCTGTTTAAGAAGCAGGAGTGCCAGTGAGGGCTATTTGGTCAGCACAGGCACAGCTGGAGAAGGATAGCAGTCAACTGGTGGACTGGTCCTGGTAGCACTGTTGAGGGTACTGCATAAGGTAAGATTCCTCATTCAGCTGGCCTTGCATGGCCTTATATAACACGTCCATGATGAGGACCTCGGCCAGCAGTCTTTGCTGCTCGTCCATCCTGCGTAACTTGGACGAGATCATGATGCCGAAGGCGTCGTATTCATCGGTGCTCTTGGTGAGAAGTGCCGTGGCTTGAGTCAGCAGCCGCTCTCCTAGCTCTTCCTCAGTATGAGTGGCGTACATTTTTTTCCTGTTTCTCTGTCGTCGGATGGTAGCCATAATCTCGTCATGGACCTCAAACTCCACATCGTCTGACTGGCTGTTGCTGGTCACCTAAAGTTAACAAGCACATCTATGGTTAGGAGATTTCTTCTTCAAGACTTTTCTAACCCAAATAGGCAACATGTCTAATCTAGCATAAAATATGCAAACCCGCAAAACCCAGTACAGTGTGCAAACAGAAATCATGGGGGTACGTCATTGGTCCACCAGTAGCCCAGTGAAAACTAAAGATTTATAGCAGCAATGATGTCAATAATGCAAGCTCTTGGGCATAACTCAGCAAGAAGTCTTGAGAATTTCTAGGCTATATACAGTATGATGCAGGGCTGGGCAAACTTTGCACGGCCCGGGTCGCATGCTGCGGACCGCATTCCTAAAATTTTCCCCCTGCTCCCTCCCTGCAGAATCGCGAGCGAAAGAGCTTCCTGAGTCAGGTCTCCATGGCAACAGGGCATCACATGACACGTCCTGAAGGCGCATCATGGGACACCTTGTTGCCATGGAGATGTGACGCAGGATGCCGCAAGTGGCTTCGTTTTAACCCTCCGTATTCTTCTGTTCACCACTCTGCAGGAAGGGGGAAGAGAGGAATCCGGCCGCCTTACGGTGGGCCGGATGAACAGCTCACGGGCCGCAGTTTGCCCAGGGCGGTTATAATCCCTTTATAGCAAACTCCAGGGGACCGTGAAAATTAGTTTACTATATCAGAAATTCAGGCAGCAGCTTACAGGAAGCTTACGTCTCACTGGCTGGTGCTTTTGAGGTAATTCACACAGGCCCAGAGTATTGTGCAGATAGGAAGCAGATACAATTTGCTGCCAGCCCTCCCACAGATCACCGACTGACATATGTGGTCACCCAGTTCCAAGTACACATAATACCGCAAGGGCCAAAAAAACAGGTTTACTATAACAAAAGTTCTATTATTTCAGGGTTTTCTATACCCGGCATTACTCCAATATACTTATAATGGGGGCTTGGCCGGACCTGGACATTTAGTTTACTATACTTGAATGTTTACTATAGCAGAGTTTACCATAACTACAGTAGATTATACTGAAGGAAAACCATTACAAAAAAAGAAGAACCTAAAATAAATAGTAAACGTAGACTATAATAGGCTCTATTCCCAAACCTTCTCATACATGTCTTATTGATCACCTAATTGATAAAAATAACCTTCCAGCACATTTACAAGCAAAATAATCACTCAAAACATGTTCTTCCTGATTAACTTCATTCCAATATTACTTTTCTTACCATAATTATATTATATTTTTGCAGCTTAAAAATATAACATAGATGAGGTGAAAACAGGAAACCAGATGATAAAGCTTTGTGAATCCTGCCCAATATGAGAAAGAAAGGCAGTAACTGCAAGTTACAAGGCAGGGCTTTTCCAAGTCTTCAAAGTATGGCAGGCAAAAGGCCAACAAGGTTTTCAGGGGTGTAACAGGGATACAGAGGCGCCAGAAGAATAAAAATGTGTAAAAAGTTACAAAGGCACTTGGCCCAGCTACAGACCTGCACTGTACCTACTCCTACCTATTGCCTGATGAAGCCGGGTCATACCTGTGAAACGCGTTGCATTTTCCCCTGCAGTATGTAAATAAATTTGTTCTGCTAAACTTTGTTGGCATATCTTGTGTCTCTTTGGAGGAGGTAAGCCTACCACTGCCTCCACAAATTTTAAACTTGTTAGACATTTTTATTCTTCTGGTGCCTCTGTATCCCTGTTACATTGTTATAAGTTCCCCCTTGGTGGAGGGGTGTCATCCCCTTTTTTCCTGATCTACGGAGAGCAACCTCTTAAACCTGAGTGAGGACAGGTCTAATCTCCCCACCTGCTATTACAGTGGTGGTCTTTGAGGTGACCCTGCTTTATGAGTATATTTGTATTTACTCTACCAACTTCATCCCACATTACCACTACATACTACACTATATGTGGCTCTAGGTGTCTATCTTTGTTCTCTTTGCAAGGTTTTCAGGGGTGTACCAAAACCTATAGAACGAGAAAAAGGACCCATTTCCACCAGTCACAAATCGCGCTAGTTTTCAGAACGTGATTACGGATGTGGAATTGCAGCCTATTGAAATCAATAGGCTGCATCTGAATTGTGTGTGGGCAAAAAAAAAACAAAAAAAAACTGCGTGCTGTTTCCAGCATCCGCACATCCAAACCCCATAGCCGGTCCGGACATGGCACGGCAAAGGGATACAAATGCAAATTCACATCAGCACAGGTGCCAAGTCCTTTTCGGACCCATAGTGATTTGAGAGCAAACGGTGTGGATCACCTGGACTTCAGAAAAGTCCATTGTTATTAAGAAGGAGCAATTATATTCATGCACCAGCAAGATTTTACAGACGACCTAGACTATATAAAAAGAAAAAAGGTCAGAGGCTATGTGGTTTAGAGTCACCTAAGCATTTACATGACCAGTGTGCCAGTGGTGCACACGTACGAGGCTGGAATTTGGCATAAACAAACCAATGAAGAGGACTCAGATGAACCATTGAGGTACCACTGGACATTTTAGCACCACACCAGCTGAGCCGGCACCCCCTCCTGAGGATTCTCTCACTGAGATAAAAATGCTAGGGAACCCCTACAGAGTCCTCAAGGAACCCTGGGATTCCATGGACCCCTGGCTGGATAAGCTTTTTCTAAGGGCCTGAGCCCACTAATGCAGTTGTGCGCTTCTGTCTTCTTTTCAGCATGTTGCTGAAAAGCGAATAGGCCGGGGCCCTAAGGAGCCACCTGAACCTGGCCCTCTATTGGTAAATACAGGAACATACAGTAATTCAGTTGTAAATTTCTTTCAGGCATATTGGAGACGTGGCTCCTAAGATCCTACCACAACTTAAAAGAAATTTTTTAAAAAGTGAAAATAAAAAATAAATAAAAAGGAGGGTAATGGTAGGTACAAACGATGTGTTTTTGCGTTCGATAATTTCCGACATGTCCGATATTACTTTTGTTCATTTTACCGCTCGATTTATCATAGAAGTGAATGGAAATTGATAAGAAAAGATAAAAGAATAGAGTGGAAAATCGATCGGACCGAAAATAGACTGAAAAAATGCATCAAGCGCAGCTAGCATAACTTTCCTGGGGTTTCCTGCAGCCCCCTGGAGACATCCTGTGCCGTCCTTTCAACTCTCTCCACCCAGCAGTGGCGACCTCCGCAAAGCTGGCCGGCCATGTGCCTCCTCACCGTGCTCCCTATGCTGGGAGTGTTCTGCATGCAAAATCTGCTAATGTGCATGCGCTTGGGAGAACGATCAGGGTGAGTGTGGCTTAGTCGCCGACCAGCCAGCTTTGCAGGGATCGCTGCTGCTTGATAGAGGAACTCGGAAGGACGGTGAGGGCACAGGATGACGCCAGGAGGCTGCAAGAAGCCCCAGGTAATTTAAAATTATTTTTATTCCTTTTTTATAGCTTTAGTAACTCTTTAGGCTGGTTTCACACCAGGACGTTGCGTTTTAGGGGACGTTATGGTCGCACAACGTGCCCCTAACGCAACGCCTGGTGCTCTCTGCTTTGGACCTCAGAGTGAGCCGCGTTGTGCAGCTCACTCTGGCGTCCGTGATGCCGTGATGCGCACTCTTGGACGCATGCGGCATCACGTGGTCCGCCGGCCAATCGCCGCACAGAGCGTGCGTCACAACGTGCAGTGAATATTAATTAGCCATGTGCCAGGCCACTCTCCGCTCCTCCCCAACGTTACTGAGCATGTGCAAACAGTCTAACGCGGCTCTGCCGCTTACAAAGTACTGCATGCAGTAGGTTATATCATGGCGCAGCGTTACACTGTAACGCAACGTGGGCACAGTGAACAGCCCATTGATTTTTCATTGCTGTGCGGTGGGGTGCGTTACAGGCTGCTCTAACGTGCGCCTGTAACGTCCCACTGTGAAACCAGCCTTAACCACCTCACTCAGCTTCTACCTGAGATGCGTTTGTCGATTCTTCCAAATTTTCATGATTCTCTTTTACTTCTTCCTCCATTTGGGGCTCGGGCTGATCTGGGGCCCGGGCCAGGCTCACCACCCTCGGAATGATGGGCACAGGTATGTTTTGGGCACTGGGGTCATCTGGAGCATCCTGGGTCAGAGTAAACTTCAGCAGGTCAAAATACCACAGACGTGGAACGTAGACATCGGCGGCACAGGCCGCTGTCTTCATGGACATTTGGACCTTGTTGTACTCCTTTTTGAAGACCGTACGCAGGTTGGCGATCTTGTGCTTTACAAACTGGACATTGGCTGTGGGGCACACAGTGCGGCAGAGCTGGACCAGCTGCTCGTAGGCCTTCATCCGCTTCTGCTTGTTTGAGTAGTCTGCAAACTTGATGTTCCACAGGCACGGAAAGGAGCGATACATGATAATGAACTCCTTCAGAAACTCCGGGTTCATTATGTACTCCGAAGGCATTCGCCGCCTGACATACTTTATCTAGAAAGAAGAGATTAAAGGGAAGTTAAAGCGGATCCGAGATGAAAAACTAACTATAACAAGTAACTTGTCTATATATCTTATCTAAAGTTTAGATGGTTTACACAGCAATTCTAGCTGCAAACAGCTTTAATAGAAAATGATTATTTCTTCCTGTGATACAACAGCGGCCATGTTGTTTGTAAACATTACACAGAGGCAGGCTTATCTTCATCTTGAGCAAAAAAAAAAAAAAACCAACCTAATCCCCCTCCCCCCCTCCTCCTTCCTCCCCTCTGCCTCTGAAATCTCTGGCCAGTAATACCTCCCCCTCCTCCTGCCCAGACTGAGCTCCCATGAGCCCTTGCTACTGTCTGAAAGTGCCTTGGCTCTCTGAAAAGCTGTGGGCGTGGCTTGTTTAGTTTATAGGGAATTAGAGTATAAAAACAAAAAAAGTATTTGGCTTGAGGAATGCCCTATAAACAATAGGAAAGGAACACAATTATGCAATGTGTAAAAGTTCATCTCAGATCCACTTTAACAAAAAATAGATCACCAATCAGGTGTTTTTTAGACACTTTCAGCTACATCCCTACGGGACTAGCAGTGCCATAACACCAAAGTATAACATTAACAACTGCCTAGAGCAGTGATGGCTAACCTTGGCACTCCAGCTGTTAAAAAGCTACAAATCCCATCATGCCTCTGCCCCTCCGAGTTATGCAAGAGTACTGCAATGCCTCGTGGGACTTGTAGTTCCACCACAGCTGGAGTGCTCAGGCTAGCCATCACTAGCCTAGAGTGTTCTATCCAGTCAGTTGATTTGGCACTGAGCAGAGTGCTACTGAGAAAGGAGTAGAGCAGTCGAGTACAATCATCATACAGGCAGCACGGTGGAGTAGTGGTTTGCTCTCTCGCCTTGCAGTGCTGGGTCCCCAGATCACATCCCAGCAAGGGCACTATCTGCACAGAGTTTGTATGTTCTCCCTGTGTCTGCGTGGGTTTCCTCTGGACACTCCAGTTTCCTCCCACATCCCAAAAACATACAGATAAGTTAATTGGCTTTCCCCTAAAATTGGCCCAAGACTACTATAGGAACATAGTACAATAAATGACTATGGTAGGAATTTGAATGTGAGCTCCTTGGAGGGGCAGTTAGTGACAAGGTTAAATACACTATGTAAAAACCGCTGCGGTAGATGCTTTAGCTATATAAATACACAATAATAAGAAAGCAACTTAAAGCGGATCCGAGATGAAAAACTAACTAGAACAAGTAACTTGTCTATATAGCTTAACGTTTAGATAGTTTACACAGCAAATCTAGCTGCAAACAGCTTCAACAGTATATGATTATTTCTTTATACAATGAGAGCAGTCATGTTCTGTTTGTAATCATTACACACAGGCAAGCTGCTCCGCATCTCCAGCCCTCAGCCAGTGAAAACTTCACTCCCCTCTACGCCTCCCCTCTGCCTCTGAAATCTCTGGCTAGTAACACCTCCTCCTCTTCCTCCTCCTGGCCAGACTGAGCTCCCATAAGCCCTTGCTGCATGGGTCTCAGAGTGGCAAGGCACTGGAGAAGCTGTGGGCGAGGCTTGTTAAGTTTATAGGGAATTAGAGTATTAAAACAAAAACAAAACAAAAAAAAGTATGGGGCTTGAGGAATGCCCTACAAACTATATGAAAGGAACACAATTATGCAATGAGTAAACGTTTATCTCGGATCCACTTTAAAATTGGCCCTAGACTACAATACATACACTACATGATGCATACATAGACATATAACTATGGTAGGGATTAGATTGTGAGCCCCTCAGACAGTTAATTAACACACTATACTCTGTACAGCGCTGCAGAAGATGTTGGCGCTATACAAATACTAAATAAGTTCCCATTCAGAAGAGCATGCTTATGATGTTAGCAGATATGGGCTACATCGCTGGGAGCCAAACCAATGTGATCGAATCTACAGAAGATTGTTGTCCCAACATGCCGCCTGATCATCATTCAGATCAATTTCCATCAGAAAATAACTAGCATCACCAATCGGGCAGGAGTCTTTATATTGCTGGTCAGTCAGAGGTGCAGCATTATGTAGGTGGGGGGCGGCTAGAGCCACTGAAGTGCCACCTCCCCCCCCAAAGCGGATCCAAGATGAAAAACTAACTATAACAAGTAAAGCTGGCCATACACTAGGCCGATTTCCCGCCGATCGACAGCAGATTCGACCACCGGGATCAAATCTGCTGTCACATCGTTCACGCTACACACTAAATTTCGATCCATTTCGCCCCGAAATAGATCGATCCCGTCGATCGCTCCGAGCGGGAAATTACCGTCGATCGCCCGTGGGTAGGGAGCGCGTCACTAGCGGCGTTTGAGTGCCCGACGACCGACGCAATACAGCTGCAATACATTACCTGCTCCGCCGCCACGACTCCCCAGGTCTCCGCTGTCTTCTCCGCTCTGGTCTGGTCTCCGGGTCCAGCATGCTTCACTTCTTCCTGTCCCGGCAGAAAGTTTAAACAGTAGAGGGCGCTCTACTGTTTAAACTTCCCCCAGACAGGAAGAAGTGAAGCATGCCGTACGGTTTCAGGCTGAAATCGATTCACAATCTGTTTGCAGTAAAGGCAGCCATACAATCCCTCTCTGATCAGATTCGATCAGTGAGGGATCTATCTGTTGGTCGAATCTGATGGCAAATCGACCAGTGTATGGCTACCTTAACTTGTCTACATATCTTATCTAAAGTTTACACAGTTTACACAGCAAATCTTGCTGCAAACAGCTTCAATAGAATATTATTATTTCTTCCTGTGATACAATGACAGCAGCCATGTTCTACTTGGCTTGTAAACATTACACACAGGCAAACTGCTCTGTATCTCCACCCCTCCGCCTGTGAATAAAACTAATTCCCCCCCCCCTCCTCCTCTCTGCCTCTAAAATCTCTGGCTAGTAACACCTCCTCCTGCCCAGACTGAGCTCCCATAAGCCCTTGCTACTAAGGCTGAGAGTGCCAAGGCGCTGGAGGAGCTGTGGTCGAGGCTTGTTTAGTTTATAGGGAATTAGGGTATTAAAACCATTAAAAAAAAAAAAGTATTTGGCTTAAAGAATGGCCTATAAACTATACCTAAGGAACACAATTATGCAATGAGTAAAAGTTTATCTCGGATCCACTTTAATGCTACTCTCCAGGGCCCCATGCAGAGTATTAGCGCAGTGAAGCACCCCGACACTCACCTCTCCAGCCAGCACGCTCCTTCCTGTGCTGCCATCATGTCCCAGGGCCTGTAGTGATCCTATGATCCGGCCGTGTACATACATGCTGCCGGGTCACTACATGCGCTGGGAGATGACGGACACATAAAGGAAAGAGTGCGGTAGCTGGAGAGGTGAGTGTGAGAGCACTTCACTGGCATATGTATGTTCTGGCTGCATAATGATCTGGGCGCAGGGAGAAGCTGAAAGACGGCAATCCCTGTGCTAGGTAATCTCTGGGCATGTAACAAATATGTTCCTCTAATTTAACCACTTCAGGACTCAGCCTTTACCCCCCCTTAAGGACCAGTGCTGATTTCTAAGATCTGTGTTGGGCGGGCTCTACAGCCCCCAGCACAGATCAAATAACAGGCAGAGCGACCAGATCGCCCCCCTTTTTTCCCCACTAGGGGGATGAAGTGCTGGGGGGGGGGGTCTGATTGCTCCTGCATGCGTGTGGGTGGCGGGGGCACCTCAAAGTCCCCTCCACGTCAGGATTCCCCCTCTCCCTCCCTGCCCCGGAGATCGGAGGCTGCACAGGAACGGATCTGTCCTGTGCAGCCTCTAACAGGCTCCTGCCTGTCATGTGACAGTGATCCCCGGCCGCTGACTGGCCGGGGATCGCTGATCTAGTACAACACTGCTACTGTTAGCAGCGTTGTAAAAATGTAAACAAAGCGGATTATTTCCGCTTGTGTTTACATTTAGCCTGCAAGCCGCGATCGGCAGCCCGCAGGCTATTCACGGAGCCCCCCCCCACGGGGAATTGACAGGAAGCAGCCACTCGCGCGAGCGGATGTTTCCTGATTAATTAGCCTGCAGCCGGCGACGCAGATGTGCATCGCTGGTCCTGCAGCTGCCACTTTGCCGACACGCGTTATGAGTGCGCGGTCGGCAAGTGGTTAAAGGAGAACTGTAGTGAGAGGTATATGGAGGTTGCCATATTTATTTCCTTTTAAGCAATACCAGTTGCCTGGCAGTCCATGCTGAAATGTATTAAAATCGATGTGCAGTGCGTGGCACTGACAGAACCCTCTCTGATCAGATGTGGATAAGAGAGATATATATTTTTGTTTCTTATTTAATACAGCGCCATGGAGTATGTTGGTGCTTTCTAAATCAATAATACTAATGTTTTGGGAACGTGGGGAGAAAGTCCACCAGTGTAGGACCAGCTTAAGACTCTAATCACTGAGAGGCCATCAAATGACCCTGGTGTCTACAAGGAAGAAATGTGATGCTGTTTCTAGGCAGTGTAACATGCTTCCCACAACGCTGCATTCCACAGGACACCTTACTCTACTCATCCCCCAGTATGTCCCCCAAAAGGCTGATAACTGCTTAAAGCAGGAGGATTAGCCATACTATGCCAGGTAAAAAAAAAAAACAAAAACAAAAAACGCATGTATAAGTAGATAAATACTTGATCTACTTACATAACACATGTATTATACTGTCCACATTTTGATTTCAGTCAATGCTATATAGTAAATGAAGAGAATCCTGTTGCTGGTGGGAACCATGTCTTTTTCCCACAGTTTGAGGCAAATACTGATGTCATTTCTTCCCTTAACTTTTTTTCTTTTCTCCCCCAGTCGCTGAGTCACCTCAGCCTTGCTTGTAAACACAAGTGAGCAGACGATCATGTTTCAGCTAAGCAGCTAGGCAGGCAAATAGATTATAGGAGGAATAGATTATAGATAAAAAGAACCCCCAGCATGCAACTTAATGGCACTGACTACTAAAGGGCCAGTGTTCCTAAGGTATGTGATAATGCCAAACAGCAGAAAAAGTTGTGAATGCAGTATTAGCATCTTTATCACTTAATACACTCAGACCAGTTGCTGTTGAAGTGTGATTTTTATGGCGACAATACTGCTTCAAATATACAATACTGACCTGTGTATACCAGAAACCAGGAGGCACAGCCCCTTTAAAGTGGACCTGAACTCTTGCACAGGACAGAAGGAAAACATAGAGAAATGCACCCTGAATACATTTTGAGAGTTTAGCCTGTTTAATTCCCCCTCATTGAGTTGTAATTTGAGCCTCTCCTGTGTCACATGACTGCCTATGGCAGATAAGCCCATTTGAAAGCACAGGCTGTAAAGATTTCTGCTTCCATGAATCAAAAGTAGAAACTGTGTACATTTATTTTAGGATTTGTAGCAGCTGTAACAAAGAGATGTTTTTTTGTTTAAAGGTTATTATCCTGTTGTGTATCTTTTAGGGTGCGTTTCCACTAACGCGAATTCGCATGCGTTCCCCGCATGCAAATTCGCATATCCAATAAAAGTGAATGAGCCTGTGTCCACTTGTCAGGAAAACGGAGCGTTTTCTTGTGCAGGAAAAATCTGCTCAGCAGAGCCATCCGAATTCGGACACCGCACACACGCAAGCGATTCGCATACAATGTATTTAATAGGGAATTCGCATGGTGTTTTTTCATGCGAATTTTCATGCGAATTTGCATACAATTTCGCATGGAATCAATGAAAAAGCACACAGGCACTGACATGGTTAAATTCGCACACTGCGTCATCCATGCGAAATCGTATGCGAATTCGCGGTAAAATTCGCATACAACCGCATGCGATTTCGCTCCTGCATGCGAATTCGTCCGCGGAGAATCCGCGGCGATTTCCCACCGCACTAGTGGAAACGCACCCTTAGAGCAGAGAGGAGTTCTGACTTCAGGTCCGCTATAATTAAAGATATCACAGTAACAGTAAAGGAAATTGCAGGAGATACCGTACAGAAAACGCAAAGCCAGTAACCATTAAGGCTTGTTCACACCCAGAGGTTTTTTTTTTGTTTTGTTTTTAAGCGCTGGTGATTTTTAAAATTTCCCTAAAAAGTCTTGTGCAATGATTCCCTATGAGAGAGTTCGCATCTGAGCGGTTCGATTCCGACCTGCTCACCAAAGCGCTGCCTGTACCATTTTCAGGAGGTTTTGCCTCAATGGAAAGTATAGGGAAATCTCAAAGCCCATCACTTTCATGAATGAATATATATAATTGTATTTATTCATTTCCGGCTGCAAGGGTTCACTTCCTGACTGATGTCAGGAAATGAAAAAAAGAAATCGCTCTGCAAAAGCACTTATAAAAGCACTTTACAAAAAAAATTGCTAAAGCGCAGGTAAGCGCCAGGAGATGATAAAGAAAAAAAAATTGTTCAAAAAAAAAAAAAAAGTAAAAAAATAAAAGCAAGATGCTGGCATCAGCGATTGTGATTTATGATGTCAACAAGGCCTAATTGTACAGTGATTCAAATTGCGTATAAAAGGTCATAGCTTTATTGTACAAACAATCCAATATAAGCTACTCAATGTCCCCCAAGATCACTGTCCCTCCCATACCCCTAAAAACAGAGATCAAATGGTCGTTACTCCAGTCTAGTGGACCGAGCGGGAAACCTCATAGGGAAATCCCTCAAGCTTGATTGGGAGGACAGCAGTTTTTTTCCACTTTGTAGACACCATAGATTGAAATAGTCAGAGGTGACCGGTCAGGGCAGTCTCTTCTGAGAATGTATCGCATGTACAGCCGCCCTGGTACACTGCTAAAATATCTGCAAATTATTCCCCTCCTTACCCTGTTCGCCGGAAGCAGCACCATCATCCCTCCTCTCCGCATCATAGAGAGTGTGTGCGTCTCGCTGGTACACCACACCAATGCTTCTGTATGTCTCCCATTCCCCAGATGGTGAACACTGACTGAAGAGGAGCATTCACCTTCACACTGCACCCTTCCCACACACAGCACCTCCACCCCTCACACTTCCACATGACCACACCCCTCACCCTTACATGCAGCCCATCCACCTCAAGCCCTCCCCTCTATCACTGCCAAAAGCCTAAAGGTGCGTACACACGTCAGATAAAAGTCTTTGGAAAATGAAAGATCACAGACCAATTTTACCCCCTTTCACGTAGTATGAGAGCCATACTCTACACAGTCTATTCTATGGAGCTGAACTCCCCATCAGATAAAAATCTTTGCAAGATGCTGCACACAAAGATGCTGTACACATGCAACAGATCAGTATCTGCAAAAGATCAGTTCCTGCAAAAGATCCGTTCCTGCAAAATGCATTCATAGTCTATGATATCTGCAGATCATCATACACACCTTGTTTAATGGACATTCATCTGCAGATCAGGCAATTATCTGCCGATCTGAAGATCCAACCTGGTGGATCTGATCTACAGATAATTGTCCGTTAAACAAGGTGTGTATGAGATCTGCAGATATAATAGACTATGAATGCGTTTTGCAGGAATGGATCTTTTGCAGGAACAGATCTTTTCACACAATGAGATTTCCTGCTAGATCGATTATTTCCAACATGTCCAATCTGATTTCTAATCGATATTCCGTTCACATCTATGGGGGAAAAAAAAACAAAAAAAAAAAAAAAAAAAAAATCGACCTGACATCAGATCGGACAGGTAGAAAATAATCGTTCTGACTGAAAATCTCATAAAAATACCCAGACAGTTCGCAATGACCCAGAACCACTTGGAAAATATAAAGGGTTAAAAGACCAAAAAGCTCTATTAAAAAGCAAAGCTAAAGTATTAGTATTTGTGATTATTCAGCTTTAAAGGGAACCTGAAGTGAGAGGAACAGGGAGGTTGCCATATTTATTTCCTTTTAAACAATACCAGTTTCTTGGCAGCCCTGCTGATCTTTTTAGTTTCAGGAGTGTCTTTGAATTACACACCTGAAACAAGTATACAGCCAATCTTGTCAGATTATTGTCAGAACCAGCTGATCTGCATACTTGTTCAGGGTCTATGGCTAAAAGTATTGGAGGCAGAGGACTGGCAAGCAACGGATAATGTGGCAGCGTCCACATCCTTCTCACTTCAAGTTGCTCAGCAACTGTGATTTCCCATGATGCATCATTCCCAAATATGCAAATCATCTCTTTATGCCCCTGAAAGCCAGACCCACATACAGAGCCAATCCAGTGCCACGTTAAAACGGGTGCCAAGTTAAATTATTCACCAACAACGTACAAAAGAATACAACATAGTGCATATGAAAATATCTCACATAAGGAGCTGCACTGCGTCATACCTGAGCAGATAAGCAATAAAAAGTCAACAAGAGTCTTTGGCCTAGCAAATAAAGTCTAAATCAATATTTTAGCCACTGCATATGGATCAATCAGATCAATCATCAATCACATGCACAAAAAATACATAATACATTTTAAAAAAATCAATACATAAGCTCTGAAAAACAAACAAAACAACACTTGTTTAGGATTGTCAAGAGTCTCCAGCCTCCTCCAGAACAGGTTTTTCTCTCCCTTGCTGCAGCCATGCTGTCCTACAAGCGGCACGCATTGATTGCATCATCACAGTGGCTGCCTGCAAGTAACAATAAAGGCGCTTACACACGCCATACTTCCGCAAACGACAGGTCCGCCAGACCTTCCCGCTGGGTGGACATTTTGCCGACATTAGCACGTGTGTGTTTTAGAAACAGCCTCATCAGTCTGCCGACAGCGTGAACACACTTGCTACTGTCGGCAGAACGTCCGCCCAGCGGGAGGGTCCTTTGCAGAAGTATGGCGTGTGTGGGTGGGGGGGGGCGTTTTAAAAAACGTACCCAGCAGCCTTCTCCTTCAACGCGTCCCCACTGCATTCCAAGCCGCGGTCACGTGACTACAAACACTTCCTCCTTCCGGGTTGAGGGAGGAAGAGTAGTAGTCACGTGACGCGGCTTGGAACGCAGCATGGGACGGGTTGAAGAAGGCTGCTGGGTACGTTTAACCCCTCCCCCCCTCCCGCACACACCTGCTCAGCTGCACTAAGGAGGATGAAATACGAATGAAGCTCATTCGGATTTTACCTGGAGCTCATCCCTGGTGATGATGCAATCAATGCGTGCGTCAAAGCCGGTTGGCCCTTATACTTCATGGGGGTTTCTAAAATTGGTCAATCAAAATTGGATGCTTGTATGCACCTTCACTTTCTGATACAGCAACTATGTATAGCATATAGGGATCTAAATCCCACCTGGATTCAGAATGAAGACATTTACCTCACAACCCCCTTTTGAACACCTCTTAATGCACTACCAACTCCACAACATATCCAATCCCACGACAAACTGTTTACACGACTTGTATTTTCCGCGCACCCACCAACTGAGTGACCAACTCATGTGCATACCGCGTGCGAGTGAAATGATGGACTGCACGATATGGCCACATTCAAAATGAGCACAATATCAGCCCAATAGCCGTGTGAGTGGATCGGGTAAACCTCCTGTTATCCGTCGCTCATCTAGTCGTTTGCCACGTGTACACACGCCTGATTGTCGTCTGATTTTGGTCTGTTGGACGACAACCGGGTGGATTTGTTGGAGGTGTGAATGAGCCTTTACCAACTCTCTCTTAGGGCTGGTGCATACCAAGAGCTTTTCTGAGCGTTTTTAAAAATGCTAGCGCTTTGAAAAGCGCTTGGCTAATGTATTTGAATGGGATGGAGCACACCAGAGCGATGTACTTTTTTTCCCCAAACGCGGGTCCTGCAGCATTCTTTATTTCTGAGGCGATTCAGCCTCAATGTTAAGTATAAGAAAGTGGAAAATCGCTCTGAAAAGCGCGAGATCAGATTGATTTCCAAGCGTTTTTGTTACAGAAGCTGTTCAGTTACAGCTCTACTGTAAAAACCGCTAGGCATGCTTAGAAAATCGCTAGGCACATGCCTAGAATAGCCTTAAAAATAAAAAAATCACTTCAAAAAGCGATAAACGTTTGCTTTTACGCTAGCGCTTTTTGGTGTGCACTGGCCCTTACCTGCATGCTTGCTGCTCATCCAATGCATCAGAGCCAAACAAAGACAAGCTCTGTGTGTGTCACAATAGTGCTACAATCAGAACAGTGAGGGGGAGAGACAAAGGGGAGATAATCAACTGGGCTGAATAAAGTTATTCAATTCAAAATGGAGAAAGTGGCAGGGTGGAGTCCTGGGGTTTTTGGCCAATCATCTACAGATCTACACCCAGACTGCAGGGGTCTCTTATCTGGCCAGCAGAATTGGATTAGCTATACCCACTACTGACCAATTGTATCAATATGCTTACGTGATTAAACACGGTCTGGCTTAACAATGAAAAAGTTACCTCATTTGAGCCTCAAAAACAAACACTGTCTCACATTTCTCTCACTGGAGTGTTTATTTTGATCAGGTATGATACTTCTTAATTATTGTTTCTAATGCTAGGTACACACAATGTGTTTTTTCGGTCGATTTTCGATTCGTTTTTTCACTCTATTTATTATCTTATCTTTTCTTATCAATTAAGATAAAATATAAAAGTAATATCGGACATGGCGGATATTATCAAATGCATCTATCAAACGATAAAATGTAACATGTGTACCTAGCATAAAGGTGGGTACACACGGTACAATTTTCCGTCAGATCAACAGATCTATTAGATCATTTCCAACCAGTCCGATCAGATTCTGATCGATTTTGGGTACTTAACGCAAAATCGATTGGAAACAATTTGGATGTCTACACACGATGCAATTTCTTATCAAATCACCGGTCGATCTGCTGGACAATTGTATCGTGTGGATGAGGCTTTGATTGGACTTTTTCAAGTTTTTAAGTAGATCATTCAGTCTAGAGGTGGACATACACCAGATGATGTATTGGGCAGATCGACCATAAGACAGATCTCTTTCTGATCATATCTGATCAGATAAAGATCTGTTGCTTGCCCACACACTGCAGACAGATTCCCAATTTCCAGCATGAAATCTATCCAGAATCGGCCTAGCGATACCCTCCCCCCTCCTTCAATGTAAAATGTACACCCCCCACCCCTTGTAGTGTAAGTTCTCACCTGTCCCGCTGGCCCAATTACCGGCATCCTCCGCTGTCTCCCCGGTTACCGCTTGTGCTGTACCACAACAGTTTACACGTCTGTGGCCGGAATATCAAGTACCGTAACCAATGCGCACCCGATAGAGCTGCAAAATCGCCACATGTATGGCCACATGTTGTGCACACCTTGTACACAGGCATTTCTGTTGTCCGGCAAGGATCTGGACTCTATACCTCGTTCAGCAGTGCAGTGTCAATGCTGTACAGATGCATCGCTAGCCTGCAAGCTAGTAATTAGTGATGCGTCTGATGCTAAGGGGCGGGGCGGGGCAGGGGGACAATCAGCAGCGAGTTATGACGCTGTTTACTCCGGGGAGGGGTGTGGTCCTGCGAGTGATATCACACTGTAGCTGGGGTCAGTGAGGAGAACTATGCTCCAACCAGGCTGATCGCTGGCCGAGGCATTGGGGACTGCTGTACTCACGCTAGATTCCTGACAGAGGCGGTCCTTATCAGCAGTGTTTCATCTAGCGTGCGTGGCTTAAGGGTGCCCATTAGAGATGGTCAAGTTGATGCAAATACTTTCGAGTTTATGCAAATTTATATGCAAATTTATGCAGCTTGAAAATGAACCAATCAAATTTTACCTCAGCGGTATTTGATTGGTTCATTTTCAAGCTGCATAAATTTGCATCAACTTGACCATCACTATTGCCCATACACACATTGATTTTCCAGATCGAGTCAGAGTGATCAAAGCCTGATTCCTCAAACATGCCAGGTCGATCAGATTTCCATTGATTTTGACAAAAAATTGATCAGGTGAAAAAAATCGAATTCAATCTGAATCAACCTAATAAATTCTGCCCTTCCTTTATACAAGCTAACCTGACAACTACTTGGCGCTCACTCTACATTTCATAAACCTGGCTTCAATGCTCGGAATCGGTTTCTTCCGACCTTGACGTTACGCCAAGTATAACCGACTCTTTACAGGTACCTCATGCGCTAACCTGCTGGTTGTGTTCTTCCTTTGATTTCTACCCATTTTATTATACAACAATCATCATTTTGCTCGTTTGTTTTTCTGATCTAACCACCTGTACAGTCATGCTGTGTAGGGCTGCTCAAATCCGGATCCGGGAGACACCCGGATAGTTGCTATCCGGATTTCTCCCAATAAACCTGTGCGGGGTGGGCGGGGGGGGGGAAATCAATCTTACCTGTCTGACGTCTTCTTCGTTTGTCCCTCAGCGCCTCCCACGATGCGCTCCACGCGCGTCACGTGATTACAAACACTTCCTCCTTTAACCCGGAAGGAGGAAGTGTTTATAATCACGTGACCACCGCTTGGACCGCATCGTGGGAGGCGCCGAGGGACGGACCGAAGAAGCCGTCAGACAGGTAAGATCGGCACCCCCCGCCGCCCAGATAACTGGGAGATATCCAGATAGAACTATCCGGATGTCTCCCGGACCTGGATTTGAGCAGCCCTGATTGCTGTGGTCTCTCAGTTGTACATTTCATGAGGTTGGTATATTATGCTTTTATGTACTCTAATACAGGGGTGTAAAACTCAATTATGTGAGGGGCCAAAATCCAAAACAGTCAGTCATGGGCCAAATGGTTTATTAAAATTCAACATTTATTGAACTGTCATTACTATAGTGACTGTGGGGGCTTGGATCCCTGCTCCTCCATCTGCAGAGTAGCGCATTTTTTTTATTTGCCTGCTCCAATGTTGCTTCTGGTCTCCTCTAGTCTTCCTGACAGACACATGGGCCTCAATTCACTAAGCTTATCTCCTGTCTTTAAAGGGATACTGTAGGGGGGGGGGGGGGGGGGGGGGGGGGTCGGGGGAAAATGAGCTGAACTTACCCGGGGCTTCTAATGGTCCCCCGCAGACATCCTGTGTTGGCGCAGCCACTCACCGATGCTCCGGCCCCGCCTCCAGTTCACTTCTGGAATTTCTGACTTTAAAGTCAGAAAACCACTGCGCCTGCACGCCCGTGTCCTCGCTCCCGCTGATGTCACCAGGAGTGTACTGCGCAGACACAGACCATACTGGGCCTGCGCTGTGCGCTCTTGATGACACCAGTAGGATCGAGGACACGGCAACGCAGGCGCAGTGGTTTTCAGACTTTAAAGTCTGAAATTCCAGAAGTGAACCAGAGGCGGGGCCGGAGCATCGGTGAGTGGCTGCGCCAACACAGGATGTCTGCGGGGGACCGTTAGAAGCCCTGGGTAAGTTCAGCTCATTTTCCCCCGACCCCCCCCCCCTACAGTATCCCTTTAATAACTCTTCTAGAGTTGTTACCATGGTGATAAGGCATGTAGTATTCAGGAAACATTTTACCTCAGGCAAACCTAAAGTTAACTCTTCTGTCTTTAAGTTAACTCTTCAATCCTTAAAATAACTCCAGAGTTAAAGACAGGCTGTTTATTAACTGCATGTGAAAATAACTACAGAGGAGGTAAATTAACTACAGAGGAGGTAAATTAACTACAGAGGAGGTAAATTAACTACAGAGGAGGTAAATTAACTACAGAGGAGGTAAATTAACTACAGAGGAGGTAACAACTACAGAGGAGGTAACTTAAGGAATGAAGAGATAAGATAACTCTCTCTTATGTGGAGGTAAGTTTTCTCTTGCCTTATTATCTCCTGCATGATCTTAGTGAATTGAGGCCATGGTCTAATACTGCATACCTCTGGCTCTGAATGAGTCACATGATCGGGAGATGGAGGTTTGGAAGTAGAGAGCGTGCAGCTGCCAGGAAGAACAGAAAAGACAAGTCTCAGAACTGGAGCAGGTAAACATTACACTGCTCCGCTGCACTACTATGTGGGGAGATGATGCCAGGCGGAAAGATGTGGGTGGGTGTTTTATCAGCCACATGGGAGGGATTTGGATCATACTAATTTCACGGAGGGGGCCCCATGGGTTGTTGCTGCACCCAGGCTCAAACTGAATGTTTCAACCAGAAACACTGTCACCCCCTGGATGGGATGGCAGTGTACTGTTCTTTAACTGCTAGCAATCATGCATGTTTAAAGCTGTCGGTCATCAAGATAAAATGGCAAGGAGGGCTGCATTCGGTCTGTGGGCCTTGTGTTTGACACCCGTGCTCTACTACAAGTGCATTTTACCTCTGAATTGTGTTAGCTGTCGTCGCTATATGGCCAGCATTGTCTACTGGGTTGTGTTGTTATATATATATATATACACACACACACACACACACACACACACACACACACACACACACACACACACACATTTTAGGGGGGGGGGGGCTAGGATCTGATGGGGTAAGGGCCCATCTCCATTAGATGCAGTGTGATGCAGCTACATAGCCGCATCACACCACGAGTGTTCTGAACCCAATGCATGGCAATGGAACAGTTTCCGCTGCGTGTATTGTGTGTGGAGCGATCCGAGAATCTGTAGCATGCTGCAGATTCTCGCACAGCCACACCCACCCGCCGTCTCCCCCAGTCACGCGTGACGCGGCCAGCAGCGGTAGTGATGAGATGCGGCGAGGTAGTTGCATTCGCATCACTAATCAATGGAAAAGGGCCCTAAGTGTGAAGATAAACCTAGGATATTGGCGGGAGAAGCTGGCGACCTGCTGCAACAGTGTAGATTTTACATTGTAAAAACTAAGGCTCGGTTTCCACAAGGATATTACATTTTGCATGCATTTTTCTGCATGCAAATTATTGCATGCATCTAGCAGAACTGACAATCATTAAATGACAAACTGATGCATGCTGCAAAAATCTGCAACAATTTTTTTTTTTTCTCCGAAACCGGATGGAAACTATTTTATTGAAAAAAGCATTGCTGTGAGTGTGAATGTGAATTTTCACAAAGCAAATTCGTACTTAGCAGAGATGGGCCCTTAAAGTTTATGTAATGTTATTTTCAAAGACAAAACACGGAACATTTATAACGCGCTTTTCTCCTGGCGGACTCAAATCACCAGAGCTGCAGCCACTAGGATGCTCTCTATAGACAGTAGCAATGTAAGGGAGTCTTGCCCAACGTCTCCTCACTCATTAGTGCTGGCTTACTGAACAGGAAGAACCAACATGCAAACTCTGGTCCAAAGCTGCATTTTTTGGTGAAATAAAAATAACATACAAGCTTCCCGTGGAGAAGATGCCTACCTTATGAGTAACGGCGTGATTTTTGGCAGGAGACCACCACTTCTTGTAGGGCTTCCTCATGTAGCCCTTCCTGGTCTTCAAATATGCTGAAAAGCAGAAGAACATCCGGATGACTCCAATGGAAAATATGAATGATATGTTTCACAATTGGTGTTCATATGCATTAAAGGGGAACTGAAGTAAGAGGCATACAAGGCTGCCATATTTATTTCCTTTTAATCAATACCAGTTGCCTGGCAGCCCTGCTGGTCTATTTCTCTGCAGTAGTATCTGAATAACACCAGAAACAAGCATGCAGCTAGTCTTGTCAGATCTGACTTTAAAGTCTGAAACACCTGATCTGCTGCATGCTTGTTCAGGGGCTATGGCTAATAGTATTAGAGGCAGAGGATCAGCAGGGCGGCCAGGCAACTGGTATTGCTTAAAAGGAAATAAACATGGCAGCCTCCAGATACCGCTCTCTTCAGTTCCCCTTTAAAGAAAAACCTGAGGTTAAAATAAACTTATGATAAACAATTGTATCTATCCTCCTACTCGAAAAAAATGACTTTTTGAGATAGCCCAGAGTTTTATCTTAGGTTTGAAGCAAACCTGTATTATTTTTTAAAAAAAGTTAGATATTTACCTCAGTAGAGGGAATATTCTTCCTCCAGTGGCTTCCCCATCTTCCTCCACCTTGCCGTTCCAACGCTGTGCCCTCTTACAGCTAGCGTGCGCGCTCCCATACAAGAACTAGCACCTACACTCCCATACAGAGGGCGTGGCCGCAACTGTCTGTGCAGTACCACGGACGACCCATTTGGGCTTTGGCGGGAAAAACCTGAGCCCGTTCGGGTCTGTGCTACTGCACATGCGCAAGCTGTCGGGCTCGTCGACGGACTAGTGGACATGGCCCTGAGCAGCTGCATTTGGTCTAATGAGTGTATGTGGTTTTATGTTCAAAGCCAGGGACACAGAGAGGAAAGAGTGACTGACCACGGAACGACATCGTAACCAGCAAGGATGGTGGCGGCACGTGTACTGTGGAAGGATGTGCAGCAGCTGCAGCCTGCAGACAGAGACTGTGGGGAGGAGGAGCGTGGTGGCTGAGGTCCTGAAGTGTGCAGGACGGTGCCCTCAGATGACCAGAGCATTATAGTGTGCAGCGGCCAGATGCCCAGAGACTGAGGAGGAGAGAAGCGTGGCAGCAGGATCAGGTGAGATCTTCCACTGCAGGTGTAGTGTAGCTGGGGGGTGCGGGGAGGCAGCAGGGGTTAGTGTAGGGTAGTGTAGTTGCTGGGGGCAGCAGGGTTTAGTGTAGTGTCAGTGTAGCTGGTGAGCATCAGGGGTTAGTGAAGTGTAGTGTAACTGGTGGTGGAAGCAGGGGTTAGTGTAGTGTCAGTGTAGCTGGTGAGCATCAGAGGATAGTGAAATGTAGTGTAAATGGTGGTGGCAGCAAGGGTTAGAGTAGTGTAGCTGGCGAGCATCAGGGGTTAGTGTAGTGTAGCTGGTGGTGGCAACAGGGGTTAGTGTAGTGTAGTGTAGCTGGTGGTGGCAACAGGGGTTAGTGTAGTGTCAGTGTAGATGGTGGGCATCAAGGATTAGTGAAGAGTAGATTAGTTGGTGGGGGCAGCAGGTGTCAATGTAGTGTAGCTTGGCAGTGGAGCTGAGATAGAGACAGTTGGGGGTGAAAAAGTCCATAAGACGTCCATGACCATACACACACCAGGTTTAGTAATTTTTTTTTGTGTGTGAAGGACGGCACCCTCGGATGACCAGAGTGTACAGTGGCCAGATAACTTGAGACAAATGAGGAGAGAAGTGGAGCAGCAGGATTAGAAAGTGCTTCCCTGCGCACTCTGCACAGTATATTCGGAATAAAAGACACACCGACTTTTCCCCCCAGTTTTAGAGAAGGAAAAGTGTGAGTATATTCAAAAAGCACGATAACCAAAAAGCTCTTGCTGGATATGTCCTAGGGGTCTGCATGCAGCAATGGTGGGGGCCAGGAGGACATGGGAAGCATCTGCAGGTTCCACAGGCTTCCCTGTTCTTAGTATCTGGGGGTCTTTTTTCGACTCAAGTACACATTAAATATAGTGACTATATAAATCTATTTTTCCAGTACTTACGAGCCCGAACATCGGTGTGCACTTCCATGTCATCCATCCTCGTGGCCATTCCTTCAGCTCTTCCGGCTTCCGGGCCGATATCCACTACCACGATATTGAGGTTTTCCTCCTCAACAAAAGACAGAGTTGGTATTAGTGCTAAGGGCCTACAGTAAGCCAAATACAATCTACTCCGGCAGCGTTTTCTGAAATCGGTCATCCCCGGCACCCCTTTTGTGTGTTGTAGCAGAGGTAGCGTCACACACCATTCCGACGTCTGAGGTGCTGGATCTAGTCAAATAGCAAACTTAAAAATCCAGCAGGTCCGCAGACTCAATGAAGAATAAAGCGTGGTTTATTCACATGACGTAACAGATGTCCATTCACAGAACCAACCACCGTTTTGGGGCCAAACCGGTCCCCTTTGTCAATGTATCAAACAGAATGGTAATGAGGGTGTGGAGATATATTGGGGTGCTTATGATGTAAGGATAATATTTTCATTTGCCTGTCTGACTGCTATGTACTGTACTTCAGATGCGTATGTATGGGTCATCATCTGGCTTTGGGGGAAGCTGTACTTGTCTGTGTGACAGTGTGGAATACAATTAAGGTAGCCATACACTGGTCGATGTGCCATTAGATCGACCAGCTGACAGATCCCTATCTGATCGAATCTGATCAGAGAGGGATCGTATGGCTGCCTTTACTGCAAACAGATTGTGAATCGATTTCAGCCTGAAACCGATTCACCGTCTGCTGAGCTGCTCCTGCCGCCTGTCCCCCCCCCCCCCCCCCCGTATACATTACCTGATGCTGGCTCCCGGGCATCTTCTCCGCATTGCACGGCTCTGTTCCGGATCCATTACGGCGTTTCCTGTGTTACTCCGTGACCAGGAAGTTCAAATAGAGCGCCCTCTATTAGAACTTCCTGGTCACTGCAGTCAGGGCCGGCCCTAGACTTTTTGCCGCCTGAGGCAAAATTAGAAAAAAAATCGCTCCCCCCCCCCCCCCCCCCCCCCGTGGGTGGGGGGGGGGGGGGTGGTGCCGCCGAGCTGGAGGGGTAGCTAGCAGAAAGGGGGTATTGGGCCTAGCGGCGGGGAGGGGGGTCGGACCCCCCCCTCCCTCGCCTGGGTCCCCCGATCTGCGCTCCTTCTCCAGCGTAAAGTACCAGCCAACCTGTCCTGCATATGAGAAGAGGCAACGGGCGGGGGAATCACTCACCTTCCGCGTTCCATCGTGCGCTCCACCGACGTCACTTCCTGCAAGGCCGTCCACTTACAATACAGTGGGCGGCGTTGCCGGAAGTGACGTCAGTGGAGCACGCGATGGAACGCGGAAGGTGAGTGATTCCCCCGCCCGTTGCCTCTTCTCATATGCACGCTGGCTGGTACTTTACGCTGGAGGAGGAGCGCAGATCGGGGGACCCAGGCGAGGGAGGGGGGGGTCCGACCCCCCTCCCCGCCGCTAGGCCTAATACCCCCTTTCTGCCCGCTACCCCTCCAGCTCGGCGGGCGGCCCCAGCGTCCATGGACGGGCGGGTGCCGCCCCCCCAGATCTGCCGCCTGAGGCAAATGTTTCACCCCGCCTCATGAGCGGGCCGGCCCTGACTGCAGTGACACAGGAAGCGCCGGGATGGATGGAGCTGGAACAGAGCCGTGCAGCACGGAGAAGACGCCCGGGAGCCAGCCTCAGGTAATGTATACCTGATCGGATCGGCCGCCGCTAGCGACGCGCACTTTACCGGTGGGCGATCGAGGGTAATTTCCCGCACGGCGCGATCGACGGACCGATCCGATTCCGGGAGGGAATCGGATCGGCGGCTGCGTTTACCGCGAACGATTGGCAGCAGATTCGATCCCTGGATCGAATCTGCTGTCGAAACGGCCGGGAATCGAGCCAGTGTATGGCTACCTTTACCCTCAGTTCCTCGGAGAGCAGGGAGCTAATTAGAAGCCCTATTGTCCCATTTTACCAATCAGGACATAGTCAGGGAACTTCAAAGACCTACATTTGCATCTAAAGAGGACTTCAGTGAATAATGCTTGGGGTAATAAGACAATGGCAGGAGTGAAGTGTGTTGAAGTCCTTGACACATTTACACTTCTGTTGAGGAAGTGAAGAACTGTAGGCTAAGTCAGGAAGAGTAGCTGCACCAAAAGTTGGCATGTGTGTTAAACACTATTTCATTGTGAGAAAATTGAATTATTGCTGGAGGTGCAAGCTATACCCTGTAAATTACATCTATTGGAAGTCTTTTCATGTATGTGGGCTATTGTACATTTTTCGCAGGTGGATGTTAGATCTCTGGAGATCCAATTATGACTGAGGATGTAATTAAATCTAGCTTCCCCCCGTCCACACAGGCTTACAGCCTCGAGGCAAATATTTCATTATAAAAACCACAGGACATCTACCTCAAATCAGTTCTCTTCTGACGGTAGCGGCGGCTGGACTCCCAGTCTAAGCTAGTGGACTCCTGGTCTAGCCAGACTGTGTCCGTCCACACAAAAGTCCACGATTCTTCTATCTGGATCCCTTTATTTTGGTAAGCAAAATCGCTTTGTGTGTTATCTTTGTAACTTTTATCTTGTAACTATTTTTACTTGGTTTTTGTAATCTTTTTGTATATATTAAGTTCTGCACTGTTCTATGTTTTTCTGGAATATTAAATTATTATTTAATAAGCTTGACTTCTGCCGTACTAAACTAACACTCATAGCCTAGAAGAGACTGAAGTGTAACCGTGTATAAGTTTCATGCCTAATTGTACGCTTGAGCAACACTACCGTATGAAATTGTAATTGCATTGTGTGTGGGGGCGTTTGTCATACGTTGGCCTAAGCGCGCAGCTGACCCAACGTACGAACAACGCCAGTGCGAGTAGCGACAGCAGAGTGGCTAACAGTATCGTTCGGAACGACTGTTAGTGGGTCCTTGCTTCACGACAGTGTAAGATTGCAACTGTGTGTGTGTGGGTGCGTGGCGTTCCCGTATTTGGCCTAAGCGCAAAGCTGACCTGAATACGAAAACGCGGAGTGCGCGCTGAGGACTCAACAGCAGAGTGGAAGTGTCTAGCGAACCGCTAGTGGTGGCAGTGAGAGGTGTTCGGAGGGGTCCCAGCCTTGTTTTAGCTTGACTAAGGCTGCTTCCCCTCTCAGTCTGGTCAAACCCGCAGTCGGGAACCGTATACGCAGGCGTGCCACGGGCCGGTTCCTGACAGAGGGGAACAAGGAATGAGGACAGGGAAGGCTCTGTAGGATCCAGAGCGCTCCCTGTCTATAGGCAAGTATCTGACTTTATTGTGGCCTTTACACTCACTTTAAAAGACAACTGAATTGAGAATATGGAGGCTGGCATATTTATTTCCTTTTAAACAATACCAGCTACTGATCTATTTGGCTGCAGCAGTGTCTGAATTATGCTGGGTATACGGGTCATTTTTGAGGCGATTAGATGGTTCGATAGATAATTTCCGACATGTCCGATCTCCCTTTCGATCCTTTCGCTGCTCAATTTCTGATAGAAGTAAATGGAAAAAGATAAGAAAAATGAGCGGAAGATGAGAGAATCGACTGCAGAATCGAGCTCCAAAAACGATCAAGGGGAGAATCGAGCGCTAGAAACGCACCGTGTATTCCCAGCCTAAGAAACAAGCATGCAGGTAATCTTATCAGAGCTAAAGCCTCATCTACACGGTACAATTTTCCATCAGACAGATGGATCTATTACAGATCTAATAAGAAATTGCATCGTGTGTAGACGTCCAAATTGTTTCAGATAGATTTTGCTTTGATAAGTACCCAAATTCTATGGCAAAATCTTATGCCTGGTACACACCATACAATTTCACATCAGATAGATTGGTCGATAGATAATTTCCGACAGATCCGATTTCTGATCGTTTTTCTGATCGATTTTCTCATCACTTCTATGCAAATCAATCAGAAAAATGATCGGAAATCAGATCGGACCTGTCGGAAATTATCTATTTAACCCATTGCATGGTGTGTACCAGGCTTAACCCAATCCGATTGGACCGGTTAGAAATTATCTCATAGATATGTCTAATAGATCCGATCTGACGGAAAATTGTACTGTGTAGATGAGGCTTAAAAGTATTAGAGCCAGAGGATCAGCAGGGCTGCCAGGCAACTGGTATAGCTTAAAAGGAAATTATTATGGCAACCTCCATTTCCCTCTCTTTACAGTTGTCCTTTAACCTCCCTGGAGGTAACCCCGACCTACACTCGGGGTAGCCGCCGCAGAGGATTACATGGCCCTGGGAGGAATTTTTTGAATAAAACTTGTAGTAAACCTTGTAGCTAGCACTAGGCTAGCTACCTGTGTCCCCCAAGTCCCTCCGCTCTGTTCCGATCACCGCCGTTATACGTACCACCCCCCGATCCTGCAGCTTCTCCAATCACATCCAGGCTTCGCTATGGGGATGATCGGTACTGGGCATGACGTCAGACGTCATGTCCGATCGTCACCATAGCGACAACTGAAGCGGATTGGGGAGGCTGCAGCTGTCGCGAGATCGCGGCTGGGTAAATATAAGCGCCGGCGATCAGAGGGATCAGAGAGGTGCGGGGGGACACAGGTAGCTAGCCTAGTGCTAGCTACAAGGTTTACAACAAGTTTTATTCAAAAAAATTACTCCCGCGGACGCAACCACCGAAACTGCATACCGGCAGCGAGGTTAAAGAGGCACTGTAGTGCCTCTTAGAAGAATGTAGTACATTTTTCAGGATACACACTAATACATTAATTATCCTGGAAACTCTTTTCATATCTATAAATTTCAAACATGAAATAAAAGCTTGCCGACTACATAAACCAAAGCAGACACTATGGAAGTCTTGAAGTAGATAAATGCATATGTACACTTTAGAATTCTAAGCGCATATTTGATACATGTGCTGTAACATATTGTGATAAATCTATCCGGATATTTGGTCACAAAGCTTCACAACTGCATATTATCCATCTGTAAAATAGAAGAGACAGATAGATATCGGAAGGCCCTCGGGTGACATCGCCGGGCTGAGGCTATACAGACTCGTAAGCCCGCAGGCTAATGACGATTTCGGCAGCAATGCGTGAGGGGCGGAGGGCCGACGGAGAGGCACAGACGTGATGTCACAAAGCGGGTGGAACAAGCGGGGAGAACTATGGCTATCAAGGTAAGCTGTATATACACTAGATTATTTGCAGTCGGTCGTTATTGGCCACCTCAGCCAACTTTAATCTAGCCTGTGTGTGGGCATTTAGAGGACAGAGATTTATCATTGGATTGTAATGGTTACACTGATGTACTGATGTGATAATATACCTTTATGTGACTGTTGACTTCCTCCCCTGCAGACTCCTGTGGGTAACGGTTGCTGGTCCCACTCTCCTGGGTATTTCTGAGGCTGACTGCATCTGTAGGATACATGTGATTACATTTCATTAGGTGACTGTCAGCCTCCCCTTCTCCTCAGACCACGTGGCAGCACATGAGCTCCCTCTAGAGGGCGCCACTAGAGGAAATTATCACCAACCTGAGCTGATGTCTGCAGGAATTTCCTCCTCTTTAATCTTCACAACTGTAGACACACTGACCTGGATGATTATAAAACAAACATAAAACACATATAGAATGGAAACTGGAATCCTGAGTAATATAAAGGTAATGGAAATCTTGAGTATGATAAAACAGCTACCTTGAAATGTTTTATTAGGGCCCTTTCACACTGGCACAGTACAGCATTTTACCACAGGCTACTGCTAAAGCAATGAAAGTCTATAGGGGAATTCACATTGTCTGCGGTGCACTAGAAGTACCTTAACGCAAGCGCATACCTACATTACCGTGCGACGGACCCGAAGTCATGTAAGTCTATGGCGACACGCCTGTTTTTAAACGACCCACCACAGTTTTATGCGTTTTGCATGCGCGGAAGCATATTTTAGCAATACGCTTCTACACATGTCATCGATTTACCAACAGGAAATGAGCATCACTTCCTGGTTTGCCGGCTGCCAGACGGGGATTACTGCATACTAACACGGTAATACCCGAAGGCCTGCGTTTGTCTGTGTTTCTAATCCACAGTGTGAAACCAGCCTCAATATCTCTATAGCCATAATACACCTACTGGAATGCGGAGGGTATCCAAGGAAAGAAAGCCTAAGCTGTGCACATGTGTTTCATAATAGTCTCCTGGAAAGACTGATTCTCATTTTTTTCTCTTCAAACCTTTCCATGTAAAAACTACTGTCCCCTAACAGAGCTCCCCCTACAGACTGTGGGAGATACTGCATGATATTCTATCCAGAGCTCCCCATATAGACTAGGGAAGGCTCTTCACCTCAGTGCTTCACATTTTAGTGTAACCCAAAAAAAACGCATCATTTACTGCCCCCTAATGGAGCACATTATACTTCTTTGTACTCCCCCTACAGACAGTGGAATGTATTACATTAATGGTTCTTCAGAGCTCTTGCTATGGGTTGCCAAAGAAATTACAGTTTAAATGTGCACTAAAGAAACTACAGGGCTCCCTCTACAGATCAGTGATGGGCAAAAAAAATGCCCCTACATTAAAACCCCCCTACCACACAGAGAGTACAATAAATATAGCTAATTAAAGGCTCTTGCTGCCGGTTAATTAAAGGGATACTGTAGGGGGGGGGGTCATTGGAAAATGAGTTGAAGTCACCCGGGGCTTCTAATGGTCCCCCGCAGACATCCTGTGCCCGCGCAGCCATTTACCGATGCTCTGGCCCTGCCTCCGGTTCACTTCTGGAATTTCAGACTTTAAAGTCTGAAAACCACTGCGCCTGCGTTGCCGTGTCCTCGCTTCCCCTGATGTCACCAGGAGCGCACTGCGCAGGCACAGACCATACTGGGCCGGCGCAGTACGCTCCTGGTGCCATCAGCAGGAGAAAGGACATGGCAATGCAGGCGCAGTGGTTTTCAGACTTTAAAGTCTGAAATTCCACAAGTGAACAGGAGGCGGGGCCGGAGCATCGGTGAGTGGCTGCGCGGGCACAGGATGCCTGCGGGGGACCATTAGAAGCCCCGGGTAACTTCAACTCATTTTTCAATGACCCCCCTACAGTGTCCCTTTAAGCAGCTGTCAGCTAACTGATTGGCAGCTGCTTGATTTTATTGCCAGAATCAATTTCTAGTGTCAGTGGATGTTTACACACTGAGGTTATTTTTCCTTGTGGCTGTGCCCCCCTAATGGTACATCTTATAGTCTCCAGAATGGTCTACAAGAAGATACTGCCCCCAAATGATGGACGCTAAACACTGCAGAACTCTCCATGAACAGGGAATCCATGTATTTATATATTTCTCCTATTTTAGTAAGACTGTGGCTGTTTGCTTACTATGTCTCCTAGCAGCCTAATCACATTATTTGTACTACAGAGGAGCGCTGCAATTGTCTGATTTTACAAAGTCCCCTGAATGTGGTAGGTTCTATCTCCACTCTAGAATAATACTAAAATTCACATTCTGTGAATGGTAGTACCCCAGACTATGAAAGAATCTGAGTTAATCTGCCCATTATACACATGACTGTGCAATGGAAGCCTTGTTATGTCAGATGGAAGCCACTCTGTCCTACTAGAATGTGATTGGATAATCTGCATCATCACTTACCTCTGTGGACATATTTCGCTGTTGCTATGCACACTGTCGTCCCTTTGCGGCAAGGGGAATATGAACATATGGCAGACCAGTCAGGCTGGGGGTTTAAGAAAGAGAAAGTGTTACAATCAGCTCATATCATTTAAAAAGGAACTTTACTGAATAGAATTTCTTATTTTATACAATATTCATTTATAATTTAGTCAAGGTTTGCCCATTGTGAAAACTTTCCTTACATTCTTAGCTTATCAGTTCATTACAGATGGTGACATATTTCCTGCCAACAAGGTGCATCGTGGTTTGATATGAAGTGACCAAAAACACTTGGTCTCCCAGAATGCACTGGAGGGAGAAGGTTTATGGCCTAGGCAGAACATCACTGGGAGGGCAGGGTTAAATAACAATACAGTATATAGACATAGGAAGTTTGAAAGATGCAAATACAGGCGCTGCTCCAACTTGAAATTTCCTCTATAAATGTCTTTTTCACCAGCTGCTCAGGATAACCATATCCACAATAGGTTTTAATAGAACTCCAAATGTAAATCCACAGCGCTAGGCGATCACACTGTTATCTGTAAACACCACAGTGCATATCCTCAGACAGTGACCATCACCAGGATAGAAATCACCAACAGGTCACTCACTGTCATTAAAAGCAATATACTTTAATAAACTTTAAATGATACCACATATACAATATCTTACTTTAGGGGTCCTTTTGACAGGGACCCTTAGTAGTAATAAGCATATAGTGTATATAGATACACAAAAACAGTCTCACGGTCTCTTTGTACAATTGCCCAGTCTCCAGCTACCGTTCCGACCGGTTTCGGCCTTCCGCCGTCGTCAGGGAACACTGGAGACTGAGCTTTCTGGGCAAATATATAAAAGATTACCTCCTCCGATGATAATTGAAATCGCCGCGGGCTCATTCACCGGCTGATTCAATTCCCCGGTGCGCTCTGCTCTGATTGGTGGGCAAGCGTCATCTGATACTGGCGCAGGGGTGCTTGGGAGTGACATACGTCACAGCCCATTCCCTCAATGCGCTCCTATTGGTCGAGCGGGTATCCATAGCGATACTACGCTAGCTACCAGTTCCGGCCAGAGAGAGTGTCGGGAGATGTAGTCAAAACATCTCCGTTCACTCGTTTGTTCATTATGCACAGAACAGTTCATCTCATATCCTGAGCGCGGATTCCGTACCGCATATCATAATACAACTCCACATAGTTGAAATATATACCTATTTAGTGTTATATACAGTATTATAAATCATATACAGTTATTCCCCAATATACTCCTATCATATATCTTATTGCACAGTTTCCCATATAAATAGATATCTGACATCTAGTGTCCAAAGTCATTATTGCACCTATGAATTATCAATAAAACAATTCATGTTAAAATCAATATTCAAACCCCTTGGTTGCATGGTTTTCAAGGTGAAGATCCATTTGGTCTCTAATTTATATAAATCTCTGTCCCTATTCGATCCCCTCCAGTCCTCTTTGAGTTGGTCTATTATACAATATTTCAGGACAGAGGGATCTTTATTATGAGCACTTTTAAAGTGGTTAGGGACTGAGTGGTCTATTTCTGCTTTCCTTATGTTATATACATGCTCATATAGTCTTCGTTTAAATTCTCTCTCAGTTTTTCCAACATATTGGAGGCCACAGGGGCACTCCAATAAGTATACAATGTACGTGCTGTTACAATTCAAGAAGGGTTTGATTTTAAATGTTTCTCCCGTATAAGCACTAGTGAAGCTGGTCATTTTTCTAGGTTGATTTAAACATGTCCGACATCCAAAGCATTTCTTACATTTATAAAAACCCTCCAGTTCCAAAAAAGTAGGCTTACATACAGATTGCTTGTACAGGGTGCTGCTCGTGATCCGATTCTGCAGATTAGGTGCTTTTCTAAAAATAACTTGGGGTTTGTCAGTAATTAGCCCCGTTAAGTCAGGGTCTAATCTTAATATGGGCCAATGTTTATCCACCAATTTCTTAACTTCTTTATGTTGCAGATTAAAGTCAGTGATAAAGGCACAGGAAAATAAATTATCCCCTTGATCCCTTGGTTCACTGCGTCCCTTAATCATTTCCGTTCTATTTTTTGTGCCAATCTCATCTCGTAATTGTACTAATAAATCATTCTCGTAACCTTTTTCCACAAATCTATCAATCAGTACATCAGATTGTCTCACGAAGTCTTCATAATGGGTGCAGTTCCTAAAAACTCTCAAAAATTGTCCCGATGGTATAGCCTTTAACCAGCTGGGATGATGGCAACTTTCTAGTGGTATGTAACTGTTGCGATCCGTGTTCTTAAAAAAGGTGGAGGTGCTGCATTTTTTTGCCTCATTAGTGATGACTAAATCTAAAAAATTGACTTTGTCTATACTGTATTCACAATTAAAAACAAGATTATCATTATTCAAATTAATAAAAGCAATAAAATCCTTCAATGAAACCTCATCTCCCTTCCAAATAAAAAACACATCGTCTATAAATCTCCTCCATAAAATCAGGTTCTCATGTTGTTTGCTAAAAATAAAGTTATCTTCCCATCTGGCCATAAATAAATTAGCCAGGCTTGGAGCATACCTGGCCCCCATAGCCACGCCCTTAATCTGTTTGTAAAAAGTTCCATTAAAAGCAAAATAGTTATGGCTCATTGCAAAATTCAAAGCTTCAATCAAGAAGTCCACCATATTCTCTCTCATATTTGTAGCATTAACCAAATAGTGTTCTACAGCTTTAAGTCCAGCATGTTGGTCAATCACAGTGTATAAGGAAGAAACGTCTGCAGTGACTAAAAAATGGGGTGATAAAAATTCAAAAGTGTCTAAAATCTCAATAAGGTGCTTCGAATCTTTGAGGTAAGAAGGTGCTTTTACAACTAACGGTTGCAAGAAAGTATCTAAAAAGTGTCCCAATCGGGAAGTGACAGAATTTATTCCACTGACAATGGGCCTCCCAGGGGGGTTTGTTGCATCTTTGTGCATTTTCGGTAAGCAGTATAGTACAGGGGTTCGTATATATGAGGGCACTAAGTACTTGCTCTCTTTTTCCATAATTAGACCCCCTTGGGTTCCTCTCTTCACCAGTTCTTTTAATTCCTGGTGATATTTGTAACCTGGATCTCCTCTCATAGTTTGGTAGGTTTGGGCATCTTTCAATAGATCATTTACCATATTTATATATTTACATGTGTCCATAACCACTACGCCCCCCCCTTTATCTGCAGGTTTAATAGTAATTTGCTTGTCAGTAGCTAGTTTTTTCGAAGCCGCGTCCATATTATAATCCCTCCAGACTTTTTTGATGGGTAGATTTTCAATATCTCTAATAATCAAGGATTTAAATGTTTCCACAGAATGATTGTTAGATAGCTGTGGATTAAATGTGGATCTATTTTTCAAGCCACTTTTTAAGTATTGTCCATTGGTACTAATATCAACAGTAGAATTTGTTGGTCCAGGATTAGTGGCAAAAAATTTCTTTATACTCAATTTTCTTGCAAACTTATGTGTATCCACAAACATTTGAAATTTGTTCAATGATTTAGGGGGCGCATACTTGAGCCCCTTATCCAAGAGTTTAAGTTCTGGTTCTGTCAGTGTCTTACTGCTGAGGTTAAATATGCCACCTCCTAATTTCCTTTTGGCTTTTTGTTGCTGATTTCTCCTTTGGAGTTTAATCCCTCCCCTTTTTCCTCTAGTTCTTCTTCTAATGATCTTTTCCTCCTTTCTCTCTGAGGCACTGGTTTCTCTAAAAAATGATTATTAGGATCTTCCGTGATAACGGGACTTTCTATTTGAGTTTCCAAAGCTGTAAATCTATTATAGACTGGGGGGTAATATTTTGGTGCTGGAATGGTGGGGTTATACCTTGGTTTAGGTCTCCAGTGCGGACGTGGTGATGGTCGATTGTATTGGAAGTCTCTATAGGGTCTCCTTGGTAGAACAGGAGGAGGTTTGGGTCTATAGAATGGTTTAGGAGGACCATAAGCTGGTCTTCCAGGTCTTTTAGGAGGATAATTTTGATAAGGTGTGTGATACACAAACTTTTTCGGGACCAAGGTACGTGGGGTCTTGTACCCTGAAGGATCAGGGCAAGGGTGAGGTACAGTGGGTCTAGGGTTATCCTGGGGGATGGTAGGGACTGCTGGTGCCGACTTAGCCTGCCATTGATAAGCTCTATTCTGATTATAGTCATTAAAATCCCGTACATACTTCTTTTGTTTTTTAATCCTCAAATCCTCATCTACTTTTTTTAAATGTGATTGAAGATCACCAGAGGTCTTTTTATAGTCCTCCAATTCTCGGAATGGGTCTAATTTATCCTTGATGTCATCTATCGTTTTGTTAAAATCCTGCATCCTTAATCTTTTTGCTTTTAAAAGCATTTTTATTAATTCCTTTCCACAGCCATCAAAGAATTTTTGCCACTCTTCCTTTGGGACGTATTTTAGTTCCTGTTCATTGGGAGCAAACTCCCATCTCAGTCTCCTGGGTACATAGCCATCTTTATTTTGTTTTTCCAGAGAGACTATCTCCCACCAAAGGGCTAATTTTTTCTCCGAAACAAAGCCTAAGTGCTTAAACTGAGACTCCAGATTGTTATCATCTGGTTCATTTGTTTGATCAAATATTTTATCAATATCAATAGATCTGTTCTCCAGAAAATCAAATACATCAATCATTGTTGCAAGGAACGCTGCTCCGTATATAAGAAGTATGGAAACAGTATAGTCACGTTTGAAAGATGCAAATACAGGCGCTGCTCCAACTTGAAATTTCCTCTATAAATGTCTTTTTCACCAGCTGCTCAGGATAACCATATCCACAATAGGTTTTAATAGAACTCCAAATGTAAATCCACAGCGCTAGGCGATCACACTGTTATCTGTAAACACCACAGTGCATATCCTCAGACAGTGACCATCACCAGGATAGAAATCACCAACAGGTCACTCACTGTCATTAAAAGCAATATACTTTAATAAACTTTAAATGATACCACATATACAATATCTTACTTTAGGGGTCCTTTTGACAGGGACCCTTAGTAGTAATAAGCATATAGTGTATATAGATACACAAAAACAGTCTCACGGTCTCTTTGTACAATTGCCCAGTCTCCAGCTACCGTTCCGACCGGTTTCGGCCTTCCGCCGTCGTCAGGGAACACTGGAGACTGAGCTTTCTGGGCAAATATATAAAAGATTACCTCCTCCGATGATAATTGAAATCGCCGCGGGCTCATTCACCGGCTGATTCAATTCCCCGGTGCGCTCTGCTCTGATTGGTGGGCAAGCGTCATCTGATACTGGCGCAGGGGTGCTTGGGAGTGACATACGTCACAGCCCATTCCCTCAATGCGCTCCTATTGGTCGAGCGGGTATCCATAGCGATACTACGCTAGCTACCAGTTCCGGCCAGAGAGAGTGTCGGGAGATGTAGTCAAAACATCTCCGTTCACTCGTTTGTTCATTATGCACAGAACAGTTCATCTCATATCCTGAGCGCGGATTCCGTACCGCATATCATAATACAACTCCACATAGTTGAAATATATACCTATTTAGTGTTATATACAGTATTATAAATCATATACAGTTATTCCCCAATATACTCCTATCATATATCTTATTGCACAGTTTCCCATATAAATAGATATCTGACATCTAGTGTCCAAAGTCATTATTGCACCTATGAATTATCAATAAAACAATTCATGTTAAAATCAATATTCAAACCCCTTGGTTGCATGGTTTTCAAGGTGAAGATCCATTTGGTCTCTAATTTATATAAATCTCTGTCCCTATTCGATCCCCTCCAGTCCTCTTTGAGTTGGTCTATTATACAATATTTCAGGACAGAGGGATCTTTATTATGAGCACTTTTAAAGTGGTTAGGGACTGAGTGGTCTATTTCTGCTTTCCTTATGTTATATACATGCTCATATAGTCTTCGTTTAAATTCTCTCTCAGTTTTTCCAACATATTGGAGGCCACAGGGGCACTCCAATAAGTATACAATGTACGTGCTGTTACAATTCAAGAAGGGTTTGATTTTAAATGTTTCTCCCGTATAAGCACTAGTGAAGCTGGTCATTTTTCTAGGTTGATTTAAACATGTCCGACATCCAAAGCATTTCTTACATTTATAAAAACCCTCCAGTTCCAAAAAAGTAGGCTTACATACAGATTGCTTGTACAGGGTGCTGCTCGTGATCCGATTCTGCAGATTAGGTGCTTTTCTAAAAATAACTTGGGGTTTGTCAGTAATTAGCCCCGTTAAGTCAGGGTCTAATCTTAATATGGGCCAATGTTTATCCACCAATTTCTTAACTTCTTTATGTTGCAGATTAAAGTCAGTGATAAAGGCACAGGAAAATAAATTATCCCCTTGATCCCTTGGTTCACTGCGTCCCTTAATCATTTCCGTTCTATTTTTTGTGCCAATCTCATCTCGTAATTGTACTAATAAATCATTCTCGTAACCTTTTTCCACAAATCTATCAATCAGTACATCAGATTGTCTCACGAAGTCTTCATAATGGGTGCAGTTCCTAAAAACTCTCAAAAATTGTCCCGATGGTATAGCCTTTAACCAGCTGGGATGATGGCAACTTTCTAGTGGTATGTAACTGTTGCGATCCGTGTTCTTAAAAAAGGTGGAGGTGCTGCATTTTTTTGCCTCATTAGTGATGACTAAATCTAAAAAATTGACTTTGTCTATACTGTATTCACAATTAAAAACAAGATTATCATTATTCAAATTAATAAAAGCAATAAAATCCTTCAATGAAACCTCATCTCCCTTCCAAATAAAAAACACATCGTCTATAAATCTCCTCCATAAAATCAGGTTCTCATGTTGTTTGCTAAAAATAAAGTTATCTTCCCATCTGGCCATAAATAAATTAGCCAGGCTTGGAGCATACCTGGCCCCCATAGCCACGCCCTTAATCTGTTTGTAAAAAGTTCCATTAAAAGCAAAATAGTTATGGCTCATTGCAAAATTCAAAGCTTCAATCAAGAAGTCCACCATATTCTCTCTCATATTTGTAGCATTAACCAAATAGTGTTCTACAGCTTTAAGTCCAGCACAAAAAATAGAACGGAAATGATTAAGGGACGCAGTGAACCAAGGGATCAAGGGGATAATTTATTTTCCTGTGCCTTTATCACTGACTTTAATCTGCAACATAAAGAAGTTAAGAAATTGGTGGATAAACATTGGCCCATATTAAGATTAGACCCTGACTTAACGGGGCTAATTACTGACAAACCCCAAGTTATTTTTAGAAAAGCACCTAATCTGCAGAATCGGATCACGAGCAGCACCCTGTACAAGCAATCTGTATGTAAGCCTACTTTTTTGGAACTGGAGGGTTTTTATAAATGTAAGAAATGCTTTGGATGTCGGACATGTTTAAATCAACCTAGAAAAATGACCAGCTTCACTAGTGCTTATACGGGAGAAACATTTAAAATCAAACCCTTCTTGAATTGTAACAGCACGTACATTGTATACTTATTGGAGTGCCCCTGTGGCCTCCAATATGTTGGAAAAACTGAGAGAGAATTTAAACGAAGACTATATGAGCATGTATATAACATAAGGAAAGCAGAAATAGACCACTCAGTCCCTAACCACTTTAAAAGTGCTCATAATAAAGATCCCTCTGTCCTGAAATATTGTATAATAGACCAACTCAAAGAGGACTGGAGGGGATCGAATAGGGACAGAGATTTATATAAATTAGAGACCAAATGGATCTTCACCTTGAAAACCATGCAACCAAGGGGTTTGAATATTGATTTTAACATGAATTGTTTTATTGATAATTCATAGGTGCAATAATGACTTTGGACACTAGATGTCAGATATCTATTTATATGGGAAACTGTGCAATAAGATATATGATAGGAGTATATTGGGGAATAACTGTATATGATTTATAATACTGTATATAACACTAAATAGGTATATATTTCAACTATGTGGAGTTGTATTATGATATGCGGTACGGAATCCGCGCTCAGGATATGAGATGAACTGTTCTGTGCATAATGAACAAACGAGTGAACGGAGATGTTTTGACTACATCTCCCGACACTCTCTCTGGCCGGAACTGGTAGCTAGCGTAGTATCGCTATGGATACCCGCTCGACCAATAGGAGCGCATTGAGGGAATGGGCTGTGACGTATGTCACTCCCAAGCACCCCTGCGCCAGTATCAGATGACGCTTGCCCACCAATCAGAGCAGAGCGCACCGGGGAATTGAATCAGCCGGTGAATGAGCCCGCGGCGATTTCAATTATCATCGGAGGAGGTAATCTTTTATATATTTGCCCAGAAAGCTCAGTCTCCAGTGTTCCCTGACGACGGCGGAAGGCCGAAACCGGTCGGAACGGTAGCTGGAGACTGGGCAATTGTACAAAGAGACCGTGAGACTGTTTTTGTGTATCTATATACACTATATGCTTATTACTACTAAGGGTCCCTGTCAAAAGGACCCCTAAAGTAAGATATTGTATATGTGGTATCATTTAAAGTTTATTAAAGTATATTGCTTTTAATGACAGTGAGTGACCTGTTGGTGATTTCTATCCTGGTGATGGTCACTGTCTGAGGATATGCACTGTGGTGTTTACAGATAACAGTGTGATCGCCTAGCGCTGTGGATTTACATTTGGAGTTCTATTAAAACCTATTGTGGATATGGTTATCCTGAGCAGCTGGTGAAAAAGACATTTATAGAGGAAATTTCAAGTTGGAGCAGCGCCTGTATTTGCATCTTTCAAACGTGACTATACTGTTTCCATACTTCTTATATACGGAGCAGCGTTCCTTGCAACAATGATTGATGTATTTGATTTTCTGGAGAACAGATCTATTGATATTGATAAAATATTTGATCAAACAAATGAACCAGATGATAACAATCTGGAGTCTCAGTTTAAGCACTTAGGCTTTGTTTCGGAGAAAAAATTAGCCCTTTGGTGGGAGATAGTCTCTCTGGAAAAACAAAATAAAGATGGCTATGTACCCAGGAGACTGAGATGGGAGTTTGCTCCCAATGAACAGGAACTAAAATACGTCCCAAAGGAAGAGTGGCAAAAATTCTTTGATGGCTGTGGAAAGGAATTAATAAAAATGCTTTTAAAAGCAAAAAGATTAAGGATGCAGGATTTTAACAAAACGATAGATGACATCAAGGATAAATTAGACCCATTCCGAGAATTGGAGGACTATAAAAAGACCTCTGGTGATCTTCAATCACATTTAAAAAAAGTAGATGAGGATTTGAGGATTAAAAAACAAAAGAAGTATGTACGGGATTTTAATGACTATAATCAGAATAGAGCTTATCAATGGCAGGCTAAGTCGGCACCAGCAGTCCCTACCATCCCCCAGGATAACCCTAGACCCACTGTACCTCACCCTTGCCCTGATCCTTCAGGGTACAAGACCCCACGTACCTTGGTCCCGAAAAAGTTTGTGTATCACACACCTTATCAAAATTATCCTCCTAAAAGACCTGGAAGACCAGCTTATGGTCCTCCTAAACCATTCTATAGACCCAAACCTCCTCCTGTTCTACCAAGGAGACCCTATAGAGACTTCCAATACAATCGACCATCACCACGTCCGCACTGGAGACCTAAACCAAGGTATAACCCCACCATTCCAGCACCAAAATATTACCCCCCAGTCTATAATAGATTTACAGCTTTGGAAACTCAAATAGAAAGTCCCGTTATCACGGAAGATCCTAATAATCATTTTTTAGAGAAACCAGTGCCTCAGAGAGAAAGGAGGAAAAGATCATTAGAAGAAGAACTAGAGGAAAAAGGGGAGGGATTAAACTCCAAAGGAGAAATCAGCAACAAAAAGCCAAAAGGAAATTAGGAGGTGGCATATTTAACCTCAGCAGTAAGACACTGACAGAACCAGAACTTAAACTCTTGGATAAGGGGCTCAAGTATGCGCCCCCTAAATCATTGAACAAATTTCAAATGTTTGTGGATACACATAAGTTTGCAAGAAAATTGAGTATAAAGAAATTTTTTGCCACTAATCCTGGACCAACAAATTCTACTGTTGATATTAGTACCAATGGACAATACTTAAAAAGTGGCTTGAAAAATAGATCCACATTTAATCCACAGCTATCTAACAATCATTCTGTGGAAACATTTAAATCCTTGATTATTAGAGATATTGAAAATCTACCCATCAAAAAAGTCTGGAGGGATTATAATATGGACGCGGCTTCGAAAAAACTAGCTACTGACAAGCAAATTACTATTAAACCTGCAGATAAAGGGGGGGGCGTAGTGGTTATGGACACATGTAAATATATAAATATGGTAAATGATCTATTGAAAGATGCCCAAACCTACCAAACTATGAGAGGAGATCCAGGTTACAAATATCACCAGGAATTAAAAGAACTGGTGAAGAGAGGAACCCAAGGGGGTCTAATTATGGAAAAAGAGAGCAAGTACTTAGTGCCCTCATATATACGAACCCCTGTACTATACTGCTTACCGAAAATGCACAAAGATGCAACAAACCCCCCTGGGAGGCCCATTGTCAGTGGAATAAATTCTGTCACTTCCCGATTGGGACACTTTTTAGATACTTTCTTGCAACCGTTAGTTGTAAAAGCACCTTCTTACCTCAAAGATTCGAAGCACCTTATTGAGATTTTAGACACTTTTGAATTTTTATCACCCCATTTTTTAGTCACTGCAGACGTTTCTTCCTTATACACTGTGATTGACCAACATGCTGGACTTAAAGCTGTAGAACACTATTTGGTTAATGCTACAAATATGAGAGAGAATATGGTGGACTTCTTGATTGAAGCTTTGAATTTTGCAATGAGCCATAACTATTTTGCTTTTAATGGAACTTTTTACAAACAGATTAAGGGCGTGGCTATGGGGGCCAGGTATGCTCCAAGCCTGGCTAATTTATTTATGGCCAGATGGGAAGATAACTTTATTTTTAGCAAACAACATGAGAACCTGATTTTATGGAGGAGATTTATAGACGATGTGTTTTTTATTTGGAAGGGAGATGAGGTTTCATTGAAGGATTTTATTGCTTTTATTAATTTGAATAATGATAATCTTGTTTTTAATTGTGAATACAGTATAGACAAAGTCAATTTTTTAGATTTAGTCATCACTAATGAGGCAAAAAAATGCAGCACCTCCACCTTTTTTAAGAACACGGATCGCAACAGTTACATACCACTAGAAAGTTGCCATCATCCCAGCTGGTTAAAGGCTATACCATCGGGACAATTTTTGAGAGTTTTTAGGAACTGCACCCATTATGAAGACTTCGTGAGACAATCTGATGTACTGATTGATAGATTTGTGGAAAAAGGTTACGAGAATGATTTATTAGTACAATTACGAGATGAGATTGGCACAAAAAATAGAACGGAAATGATTAAGGGACGCAGTGAACCAAGGGATCAAGGGGATAATTTATTTTCCTGTGCCTTTATCACTGACTTTAATCTGCAACATAAAGAAGTTAAGAAATTGGTGGATAAACATTGGCCCATATTAAGATTAGACCCTGACTTAACGGGGCTAATTACTGACAAACCCCAAGTTATTTTTAGAAAAGCACCTAATCTGCAGAATCGGATCACGAGCAGCACCCTGTACAAGCAATCTGTATGTAAGCCTACTTTTTTGGAACTGGAGGGTTTTTATAAATGTAAGAAATGCTTTGGATGTCGGACATGTTTAAATCAACCTAGAAAAATGACCAGCTTCACTAGTGCTTATACGGGAGAAACATTTAAAATCAAACCCTTCTTGAATTGTAACAGCACGTACATTGTATACTTATTGGAGTGCCCCTGTGGCCTCCAATATGTTGGAAAAACTGAGAGAGAATTTAAACGAAGACTATATGAGCATGTATATAACATAAGGAAAGCAGAAATAGACCACTCAGTCCCTAACCACTTTAAAAGTGCTCATAATAAAGATCCCTCTGTCCTGAAATATTGTATAATAGACCAACTCAAAGAGGACTGGAGGGGATCGAATAGGGACAGAGATTTATATAAATTAGAGACCAAATGGATCTTCACCTTGAAAACCATGCAACCAAGGGGTTTGAATATTGATTTTAACATGAATTGTTTTATTGATAATTCATAGGTGCAATAATGACTTTGGACACTAGATGTCAGATATCTATTTATATGGGAAACTGTGCAATAAGATATATGATAGGAGTATATTGGGGAATAACTGTATATGATTTATAATACTGTATATAACACTAAATAGGTATATATTTCAACTATGTGGAGTTGTATTATGATATGCGGTACGGAATCCGCGCTCAGGATATGAGATGAACTGTTCTGTGCATAATGAACAAACGAGTGAACGGAGATGTTTTGACTACATCTCCCGACACTCTCTCTGGCCGGAACTGGTAGCTAGCGTAGTATCGCTATGGATACCCGCTCGACCAATAGGAGCGCATTGAGGGAATGGGCTGTGACGTATGTCACTCCCAAGCACCCCTGCGCCAGTATCAGATGACGCTTGCCCACCAATCAGAGCAGAGCGCACCGGGGAATTGAATCAGCCGGTGAATGAGCCCGCGGCGATTTCAATTATCATCGGAGGAGGTAATCTTTTATATATTTGCCCAGAAAGCTCAGTCTCCAGTGTTCCCTGACGACGGCGGAAGGCCGAAACCGGTCGGAACGGTAGCTGGAGACTGGGCAATTGTACAAAGAGACCGTGAGACTGTTTTTGTGTATCTATATACACTATATGCTTATTACTACTAAGGGTCCCTGTCAAAAGGACCCCTAAAGTAAGATATTGTATATGTGGTATCATTTAAAGTTTATTAAAGTATATTGCTTTTAATGACAGTGAGTGACCTGTTGGTGATTTCTATCCTGGTGATGGTCACTGTCTGAGGATATGCACTGTGGTGTTTACAGATAACAGTGTGATCGCCTAGCGCTGTGGATTTACATTTGGAGTTAGACATAGGAAGTGTTACTGAAGATGAAACCAGGATAAGAAAAATGGGTAACCTGAATAATTTATTCCATTCTACTATACTGTATATCACTATGGTTCATCTTTAACAACTTAACGACCTCTCCAGGCCAATTGGCGTAAAGTCCTGGGGCGGGGTTTTGCAGGAGATCACGCACGCCGATGTGCGCACATCTCCACTTGAATGATTGAGGTCCACTCCGTCATCAGTCTCCCAGCGGCGATCGCCGCTAGCAGACTGTACGACGGCGAAACCACCGTCTATTTACACTGTACAGCGCTACAAACGACAGCAGTGCTGTACTGGGGACAGCAGTGTCACACCTGGGAGGCAGAGAAGCGATCCGTTGTCAGAGGCTGAAGCCTATGACAGCTGATCACTGTCATTGGCTGGCTGTGGGATAGAGGGAAAAAAGAAAAAACACAAATAGCGAAATTTATTTAAAAAATAAAATAAAGATTTATGTTAAAAAAAAAAAAAAATGCAGGTTAGATGTTCTGACTGACGTTTCCTGGAGTTGCCACATACTATGTGTTTCAGACACTGGTTCAGGCATCCTTTATTAGGTTTGTTGCACAGCTATTAATTGCGGTGCGATGCAAGCACTGCATCATACGGCAGAAATGAGCCTTCATATGACCTATTCCAAAGTGCAGGCCAAGGTCATATGCATACCCCCCCCCCCCCCCCCCCAATCCCAGGATTCCAGTCAGTCTGCGCATCACATTACACTGCACTTCCGTCATGCACAATTGCAGCTACGCCCATTGATTTGCTTTGCTGCATAATCCGTGTGGTCGGCAACGCACTACAGCCTTTGGGATACAGCGCAAAAGTGTGAAAGGGGCTCAAAGTGATCTTCTCTCTCATGCACATAAAGTGAATGCGGTTATGTTTAATAAGAAAGGTGCATAATGTGATTACGCTTTCCATGTCAATCTACAGTGTCCATTCCCATACAGAGGCATTATCTGTGTATCTCCAGCCACAGAGATGAGTGCACACCTTGTGTGGTTCATCTGAGATTCAGTAGCCTATCAGTACAAGTAAAGGGGCCCATACACCTAACGAATTTCCCGCCGATATACAGCAGATTCGATCACTGATCAAATCCAGGGCTGTGGAGTCGGTCCAAAAATCCACCGACTCCGACTCAGACTCCTCAGTTTAGGAATCCACCGACTCCGACTCCTCGACTCCGACTCCTCTAATTTGCATATTACAATTTTGTTGATTAAAAGTATGTAACATGAAATTCGTCTCTTAACTGCCAACGCTCAGGAATTTTACAAGACAACTGAAGTGAGAAGGATATGGAGACTGCCATATTTATTCCCTTTAAACTAAAACTAGTCCTTGGTAAGAGTACTTGTAAAAGGTACAAACCGGAACAAAGAACATCTATCAGGCCCTAGGCAATGTAAGTGTCGGTACATGTAAGAATGATGTGCAGGTACTCTGCAGGGGAATGTGGAGATTGTAAACAGACAACACCTCTGTGTTCAATGTGCACAGCATTCTCAGTGGATTCCCTGCAGCTCTGTGGGGAGTGCATATGTAGAGTATAGTACTACTGTGTAACAAAGTAAACCTGAGACAGATGAAGTTAAAGTTTTATACATACCTGGGGATTCCTCCAGCCGCCTTCAGGCTAATCAGTCCCTCGCTGTCCTCTGCCACCTGGATCTTCTGCTATGAGTCCAGGTACTTGAGCCAGTCAGGCGTAGTGCGCATGCACACACTCCGCCACCAGGAGCATACTACACCTGTGCAGCACTATTGCGCAGGTGCAGAATGTTCCTGGCTGTGGGAGCGGCATGCGGCCGGACAGCGCTGACTGGCTGAATTACCAGGACTCATAGCAGAAGATCCGGGTGGTGGAGGACAGCAAGGGACTGATTAGCCTGAAGGGGGCTGGAGGAAGCCCCAGGTATGTATAAAACTTTACTTTTCATCCGTCTCAGTTACCCTTTAATTTGTAGTCACCAAACCAAATTTTAACAACATATCAAATTATTTGATTTCATGAGCAGAGAGTGCATACATTTGCATAAATCAGCATCAATGCAGAATTATTTCCATCTCATTGACCATCTCTATTAGTGACACAGCTACACATCAGGCTTTATTCTTACAGCATAGATGTTATTTAGTATATATAAGGGCTGGTGCACACCACAACCCGCTAGCAGATCCGCAAAATGCTAGCAGATTTTTAAACGCTTTTTTTATTTTTATGAGGCGTTTTGCTAGCGTTTTGCGGATTGCTGCTGCGGTTTTCAGTATAGTAGATTTCATATATTGTTACAGTAAAGCTGTTACTGAACAGCTTCTGTAACAAAAACGCCTGCAAAACCGCTCTGAACAGGCGTTTTTCAGAGCGGTTTGCGTTTTTCCTATACTTAACATTGAGGCAGAAACGCATCCGAAATCCAAAAAATGCCTCACCCAGGCATTTTTCGTTTCTGCAAAACGCCTGCCGCTCTAGTGTGCACCACCCCATTGAGATACATTGACCAAGCAGATCCGCAGCCGCAAGCGGATCTGAAAACGCCCAAAAAGCCGCTCGGTGTGCACCAGCCCTGAGAGATTCCTGTGTACACATCATATATACAGTCACAATCAGATATGTATATCTGACCTGAAAAATACGGGGACTGCTTTATTGAAGCAGCACAAGTAACTAATTTTGATTAGTTTATTTCATTTTTGTGGACTAAGCACAGCTATTACTGTATATATACTGTATATATACATTATTTTTAATGACTATTATCTGAGAAATAGAACATTTTATCATATTTTCTATTTTAATTACAGTTACAAATTCATTAGGAGTCGGAGTCGGTGCATTTTTCCCCGACTCCAGGCACCCAAAATTGCCCGACTCCACGACTCCGACTCCACAGCCCTGATCAAATCTGCTGTGAAATCGTTGCGCAAACGCTGACAGAATGAACGATTTCCGTCCGAAATCAATTGTTCTCGTCGATCCATCCGTGCGGAAGATTTTGCTTGATCGCCGGCAGGTCGGGAGTGCGTCGATAGCGGGGTTCGAATGCCCGACGCTAGCTGCAATACATTACCTGCTCCGCCTACGCGTGTCCCCACTCTTTCCGCTGTCACTTTTCCGTGCTCCTCCAGCTTCACTGAACTTCCTGTCCCAGCAGGAAGTTTAACCACCTTAGCAGTAATGACGAGCTCAGAGTGTCCATTACCGCCGCAGTGGATATCTCCGGCCCCTGTGGGCCGATTTTGATAAAAAAATTTTAATACATGCAGCTAGCACTTTGCTAGCGGCGTGTGGGGTCCGATCGCCGCCACTCCGCTAGCGGCGGCGTAGGGGAGCCCCCCCCCCCGCCCAGACCCCTTGCACAGCCTGGCCAATCAGTGCTAGGCTACGCTATGGGGCTGGATCGGACACCCCCCGACGCCATGACGTCGATGACGTCATCCCGATCGTCGCCATGGCGACGAGGCAAGCCAAGAAGAAAATCCCATTTACAACAGGATTTTCTGCTTGCTGTAAAAGCTGGTGTAATGTCTGATTGCGCTGCCCAGAAGCTCCCTTCCACACTGAGTAGCACGCATGCTCAGTGTGAAATTAATGAAGCTGCTGGAGGTAAAATACTAAATATCTCCCACACCTCTTACACTCCCTAAATTTTCAGGGTAGGGAGGGGACCCCCCGAACAACCTCTATACCAATTTGCAGCCCCCGAGACCTGCCGGTTCAGGAGATAGGTTTCTGTAACCTATCTCGGGACCCAGTGGGGCTCAGGGGCTGCAATTTGGTATAGAGGTAGTTCGGGGGGGTCCCCTCTCTACCCTGAAAATGTGGGGAGTGTAAGAGATGTGAGAGCGGAGATATTTAGTATTTTACCTCCAGCCGCTTCATTCAATAGGAAATGTGGCCGCACAGTCTCCTACTGCGCATGCGGGGCAGCGCAAATCAACAGGCAGCGTAATCAGACAACACAGGCGGCGATCAGACTAGATGGGCAGATGCGCCCTCTAGTGGTGAATCATGTAGCTAACTTTCTGTTAGCTACAATGATTCAGAAAAAAAAACATTTTGAAAAAAAAAAAACAGTCCGCATGCCACCCTGGCGATTTTAATGTAACGCCAGGGTGGTTAAACAGTAGAGCGCCCTCTACTGTTTAAACTTCCCCGGCAGGAAGTTCAGTGAAGCTGGAGGAGCCGAGCACGGAGGAGAAGACAGCGGAGACAGCAGAAGCTTCACAGATTGTGATCGATTTCATGCTGAAATTGATTCACAATCTGTTTGCAATAAAGGCAGCCATACGATCCCTCTCTGATCAGATTTGATCAGAGAGGGATCTGTTGGTCGGATCTGATGGTATATCGACCAGTGTATAGCTACCTTAATTGTTCTGGGAATCCTCAGTAACAGGGAGAATTCTCAAGAATTCATGGTGGACCAATTAAAAATCTCCCTGTTGCTAGGGAAAATTGGTCTAATGCAGCCTATGGAGAGCTCTATGCTCCTCCGGGCTCCAGGCTGGGTACAGAGAAGGACCCAGCGGCAGGAGGACAGGTGATCATCGATCGCTTTGGACATGCAGAGGCGGAGCGGACGGAAATTGGACAGATGCGCTTACCGTGTTCATTTTGCATTAGCTCAAGTGGGAACTGAGCCTAATACTTGTAGCCATAGCCCCTGAACAAGCATGCAGCAGATCAGGTGTTTCTGACCCTATTGTCAGATCTGACCTAATTAGCTGCATGCTTGTTTCTGGGGTTATTCAGACACTATTGCAGCCAAATAGCTCAGCAGGGCTGCCAGTCAACTAGTATTGTTTAAAAGGAAATAAATATGGCAGCCTCCATATCCCTCTCACTTCAGTTGCCCTTTAAAAATAAAAAAAGAATCCCTAGCAAAAACAACTTATCAGGTCATCACTTTATATATCAAACAAAATCCACACAGCCATCTTCAGTAATGTGAGGATCGTTGCATACATGTGACATTTCAATAAACCCAGCCAAGATTCAGCAGCGTTAAAGGGAAGATCTGCTCTGTAAATATAAACAAACTGCACTTACCTGGGGCTTCTTCCAGCTCCTGGCAGTCGATCTGTGCCCTCGCCGCAGCTCCTGCATCTCCCGGTGTCCAGTGGTGAAGAAGCCGACCTTGCCAGGTCGGCTTCATGTGCGCTCCACGGCGCAGGTCACGTGGTGTACGTGACGTCATCGGGTCTCTACTGCGCAGGTGCAGTAGTTCTGCGCCTGCGCAATAGAGACCCGATGATGTCATGTACACCATGTGACCCGTGCCGTGGAGCGCACATGAAGCCGACCCGGAAGCCGACCTGGCGAGGTCCGCTTCTTCACCGCTGGACACCGGGAGACGCAGAAGCTGTGGCGAGGGCACAGATCGACTGCCAGGAGCTGGAAGAAGCCCCAACTGCAGTTTGTTTTAAATTTCCAGCGCGGATCTTCCCTTTAAGGATGCAAGTTGTATGTGGTCCGGTATTAGTCATGGAGAGAATCCGTAGACATAACAACAAAAGTTGTTTAGGTGATACCTTCAATGACTAACTGTACAAGATTCCTTTGCAAGCTTTCGAAACTTTAAGTTTCTTCTTCAGGCATGTTTCAGAACTGGATCAGAACCATACAAAATACTGTCACATACACAGGCTGTATATATGATTTTGTAAAGTCTCCTGCAATCCCTCTTTTTTGAAATGTAAATGATCTCATCAAAGCTTAGATCTATTCATATAGAGCCTTTATGGTATGGTTCTGATCCAGCTCTGAAACATGCCTTAAGAAGAAACTTAAAGTTTCGAAAGCTTGCAAAGGAATCTTGTACAGATAGTCATTAAAGGTATCACCTAAACAACTTTTGTTGTTATGTCTAAAGGATTTTACTTTGTGCAGACATGAGAACCAATGAGGCAAGCAGGAAGAAAAATCTGGGTGAGCTTCACCAAACCATGTGCTGTTGCCATGGTTTCCAGCAAGTTTCTAAAGAACAGTATTGAAGCTTTAGGACCCTTTCACACCAGGGTGGTGCGGTATTTCTACCGCACCCCACCGCCGGGCAATGAAAGTCTATGGAGACTTTCTTACTGCCACGTTACGGCGAGACGGAAGAGACGTTTTCACTGTATCCCCGTCACAGGTCCAGAACTACGTTACTGCGCAGCTCCTGCGTCAATCTGCGTCAGCCCGGGAAGTCATGTTAGCCTATGGCGACTTGGGGATTTAAAAAAAAAGGAAAAAAAATTACTGACATGACGTTGAGGCGCGCATGCGCGGAAGCATATTTTTACAATACGCTTCCGTACACTGCAGTGTACCCCGAAAGCAGGAAATGACCGCAAGCGAGCGCCACCTCCTGCTTGGTCCAATGCCAGATGGTGAATACCGCGTAGCAATTCAGTATTCCCAGAAGGCCTGTTTTTTGGCGGTGCAGTACAGCCAGCTTGCAGTGTGAAACCAGCCTTAGGATGAAGTTAAACTTCTAATGGGACTGAATGACTTGCATAGCAATGATATTTGCCATACAGAATTTTGCTTGAGGCCGGTTTTACACCTGAGCAAAGCGTAGCGGTGCGACACGCCTTCCCATCGCATTGCCAACAAGTAGATTCATATGACCCTGCGGCACAGTGAGTCCACAGTGTCATATGCATTGCGCCACACGCCCTTCGCCGTCCCTCGCCCAGTGATATACTCCCTACTGGACAGAAAGTACGTCACTGGTTAGTAACGAGGTTAGTGTAGTGAGCCCCAAAATGTCTTTACTGTTGCATTTCCATGCACGCAGAAAGGGTAACGCAACGCAAAAAAAGTGTAACTAACAGTGAGTAACTGTTTAAATCCTTCTGCCTGGTTCACAGAAATGCTGCTTCAGTGGGATGTCCATGTGATTCTTATAGATTTATAAATAGTGAAATATCATTATAGTGCATTTTGTTGATCCTAGATAAATACCCCCAGAATGGCATTTTCTGGGGACCACAGTGGGCACAAAATACAAAAGCTGAGAGCCAAATATAGTACAACAGGTGCTGAAAGGCAGAAATCAATTTAGACACAGTAAGGCCTTGTTCACATCATAAATCGCAATCGCTGACGCCAGGGCTTTGTGATTTTTTTCAGCGCCTCCCGGTCCTTACCTGCGCGTTAGTGATTTTTAGTAAAGCGCTTTTCTAAGCGCTTTTGCAGAGCGATTCGTTTTTTCACTGAACTCTTTGACCGAAAAAGAATAAATACAAGGGACTTGAATCACTAAACCATGATAACTCATATCACGTCCGCGCTTGCGTTTTCTTGCGCAGTTGTGAATTTATGCGCGCAAATATTCGCTATTGCACACAAAAATTCGCAATTGCGTGCGAAAACGCATGCAAAAAGGCTGGCGCAGCTGTGATATGAGTTATCACGGTTTTAGTGAATCAAGCCCCTTATCAAAGATATCACACCTTATCAAAGTTAACACACCTTATCAGAGTAGCATAGCGAGCACTACGAACTTATGCCTGCTAATTGGCAATGTCACTCGTCCTGCCCTGAACCCCTGCATGTTTGTAGCGCTTGCTGCGCAATTCTGATAAGGTGTGATACCTTTTCATAAAGTGTGATATGTGAGTTATCACGGTTTAGTGAATCAGGCCCAATGTATTTATTCTAAAAAGCGCTTGGGAAATCGCTATACAAAGCTCTTTTTCAAGGGCTTTGAGATTTCCATATACCTTCCATTATAGGGAAATCGCTTAAAAAAATCCCAAAAGTGCCATAGTGTGAACAAGCCCTAAAATACTAAAGTCTGAAAGACAACCAAACATAAGGGCTGTGGAGCTGATGAAAAAAAAAATAATCTAACTTCAAAATCAGCTCCACAGTTTATGATTCCACAGACTCCAATTTTTCTAGTTTGTATACAACAATCTTGTTGAGCTAAAGTATGTAACATTAAAGGCATTTCATTGCTGCCAAAGGTTAGAAATTTTAAAGCTATATAAAGAGACTCTGTAACAAAATGTTCACCTTATTTCTTCTATCCTTTAAAGGGATACTGTATGGGGGTCGGGGGAAAATGAGCTGAACTTACCTGGGGCTTCTAATGGTCCCCCGCAGACATCCTGTGCCCGCGCAGGCACTCACCGATGCTCCGGCCCCGCCTCTGGTTCACTTCTGGAATTTCTGACTTAAGTCAGAAAACCACTGCGCCTGCGTTGCCGTGTCCTCGATCCCGCTGATGTCATCAAGAGCGCACAGTGCAGGCCCAGTATGGTCTGTGTCTGCGCAGTACACTCCTGGTGACATCAGCGGGAGCGAGGACACGGCAACGCAGGCGCAGTGGTTTTCTGAGTTTAAAGTCAGAAATTCCAGAAGTGAACCGGAGGCGGGGCCGGAGCATTGGGGAGTGGCTGCGCCAACACAGGATGTCTGTGGGGGACCATTAGAAGCCCCGGGTAAGTTCAACTCATTTTCACCCGACCCCCCTACAGTATCCCTTTAAGTTCCTATACCTGTTCTAATATGGTGTGTCTGAGGGCTCGTTTCCACTATCGCGAATCTGCATGCGTCCAACGCATGCAGATCCGCACATGAAATACAAGTGGATGGGCCTGTTTCCACTGTAGCGTTGTTGAGGTGCGTTTTTTTCAGCGTGAAAAAAACGCACAAAAGAGCCAACGATTTCGCCTGCGTCGGGAATCCGTGCGAATCGCCGCTAATGTATTTAATAGTAAAAACGCATGCGTTTGTTACATGCGTTTTTACCCGCGATTTCGCACCTTTTTCAATTTTATTTAGCCCTGGCAGTGTCATGGTTAATTTCGCATGGCACCCTGCCATGCGAAATCGCAGGCGAAATCGCGGGTAAAAACGCATGTGGAAACGCATCCGCATGCGTTTTTATAAGCGTCGGAATGCGGCCGAAATCGCGTCGCAACAGTGGAAACAAGCCCTTAAGGCTCATACACACATCAGTCTTTGGAAAATGAAAGATCACAGACCAATTTTACCCCCTTCCATGTAGTATGAGAGCCATACCTAAACAGTCTATTCTATGGAGCTGAACTCCCCATCAGACAGAAATCTTTGCAAGATGCTGCACACAAAGATGCTGTACACATTTAAAAGATCAGTATCTGCAAAAGATCCGTTCCTGCACAATGCATTCATAGTCTATGAGATCTGCAGATCATCATACACACCTTGTTTAACAGACATTCATCTGCAGATCAGATCCACCAGGATGGATTTTAAAGGTTCGTATACACGTCCGATAAAGATCGTTCGTTACGAACGATTCGTGACGTTTACACGATATTCAAATTAGACCGAAAAGATCGTTCGTATTGAACGATTGTGTACACACGTGAACGATATAAGTATAAAGTACTGAACGACGAACGATAAAAAAATGCATGCGCAAACGGAAGTGACGTTATGACAGGCAATAAGAACATGCGTACTACTCCACAGATAATTATTATCGGACGATCTTTGTACACACTGCAACGATTGAATGATTCTCTTTCAAAAAAATCCGCCGGGTTGGGTCGGTCGGATTGAACGATAACGGTCGTTATCGTCCAAAAATACGATCGTTGGAAAATTTGAAACGCATGATTATCGGTCCGATACTCCGATTGTCGTTATTGTTCGTTTTCGAACGATCGTTATCGTACGTGTGTACTCAGCTTAAGATCTGCAGATGAATGTCAGTTAAACAAGGTGTGCATGATGATCTGCAGATCTCATAGACTATGAATGCAATTTGCAGGAACGGATCTTTGGCAGGAACAGATCTTATGCAGATAATGATCTTTTGTATCTGTACAGCATCTGTGTGTGCAGCATCTTGCAAAGATTTTTTTTTTCTGATGGGGAGTTCAGCTCCATAGAAAAGACTGTGAAGGTATGGCTCTCATACTACATGGAAGGGGGTAAAATTGGTCTGTGATCTTTCATTTTCAAAAGACTATGGTCTGATGTGTGTATGTGGACTTACTGTGGACTTACTGCAGACTTTCCTAGTTGCACAGTGGCTGTATTATCTCTGTTATATAAGCTAATCTTCTTTCCTCTGATGGCTTTGTCGGGCTTAGGCACTCAGGCTAGAATGTGCAGCTCTGTTTGTGATAGGATAAAAGCTATACACACCCTCTCCACGCCCCCTGCAGGCTCTGTGTGAGTCACAGACTGAGCTCCTCTGAGCCTATCACATTCTGGTAACAGCCATGTCTTTTGTTTGTAAACACTGCCTAAAACTGGCAATTACAAGTCAGGACTGCAGCAGGGAGTGGCAGAAACAGCACAGAGGGGCCCAGGAGAACATAATGAATAGAATGGTATGCTTTTTATTGTAAGAATTTTAGAGTACAGATTCTCTTTAAGATAGCATCTACTTTTGTGAACAAAAAATACGTTTCACCAGAGCCCCATGTCAGGTTCCAGCATGTGGCCCTGGCTGCCACCTTGCAGAAAAAGGCCTCTACCTTTTCTATATATGATAAAGAAAAGGCCAGGGCTATTTTCTCCAAGGAGGCAGGGCTATGCACCGGAACACGGCTGATACAATTGAATTTTATGTTGATGCTTAAAGGGGCACTATGGCGAAAAATTTTAAAATTGAATATATGTGCAAACAGACAAATAAGTAGTACGTTGTTTCCAGAGTAAAATGAGCCATAAATTACTTTTCTCCTATGTTGCTGTCACTTACAGTAGGGAGTAGAAATCTGACAGAAGCGACAGATTTTGGACTAGTCCATCTCTTCATAGGGGATTCTCAGGGATTTATTTATTTTCAAAAGCACTTAGTGAATGGCAGTTGCTCTGTCCAACTGCCAAAAAAAACTGTGTCGCGAGCAGGGAGGCTGGCCAGCATCATTGTTTAAATCTTTTTTAGGGAATATCTCTATAAAGTATAAAAGCGTTGCTGAGAACCCCCTATGAAGAGATGGACTAGTCCAAAACCTGTCACTTCTGTCAGATTTCTACTACCTACTGTAAGTGACAGCAACATCGGAGAAAAGTAATTTATGGCTCATTTCACTGAGGAAAAACCTACTTCTTATTTGTCTATGTTTGCACATATATTAAATTTTACAGTTTTTCGCCATGGTGCCCCATTAAAAGCTAAAATGCCCCAACACGTGTACAGGATTACGAAAATGTATGCAGCTTGTGAAAAGGACCCAGCGGCTCCAGCAAAAGGTTGTCTTTAATTGGTCCATTACAAGCTGCAAATATTTGCATACACAATGTACATCAACACAGAATTATTTTCATTTCATGTGATCATCCATGCTACTTATTGTGCTATAAAGTCACAATCAGATATGTATATCTGAATTTAAAAACATGGTGACTACTTTTTTACATCAGCACAAATAACTTGTTATTTAATTTTTGTGGACTAAGTACTGCTATTACTATATAAACGTTAGTCAAGCAGCAATTCACTACGGCTGTTACCGAATGGAAAAGTTAAATTACCGAGTTGTAGGGTAAATACCTCATTTATTGTTAATTCACAAAGCTTTGTACATTCATTAAAAACAAGAAAATGGTTTGGTATTTAAGAACAGCCAGCAGCTATTGGTAACCGGAAACCAGATTTGCGGTAAAATTGACAGGCAAAAGAGATAGCCAAAAGAAGGCTCCACCCTGTCCTACTCCTCACTCTATTGGTGCCAATATACCATCGGGCAGCACATCAGGGATGTAATCAGCTGCCTGATAAGCGAAGCGCGGGAACCCAAAGGCTGTGCTTAATTCTTCACCAGCTCTTCCACCAGCCTCTCCACCACCAGCCTAGACTTCACTCCTTTGCAGCCCCAGCCTGACATGCTGCAGCTCAGCTATCACTTGTATGCTCTCCCTCTTGCACACTTGGATCGGGGTCAGTGATTTAACCCGAGGTGGCGAGGAGGGGGTGCGCCATGCTCCACAAACCTGTTTCAGAGCGGTTACCAAATACCAGTAATTTATGAACAGACTCCCGCATGTGGGAAAAAGACAGTAATTTTCCTTTAAAGTGTAAAATACTGCATATTGCATTTTACCAATGGATAGCTGATCACCAACCAGCCCTTTGTGAATGGAGCCCAATATGAACTATTTGCCATTGTAGATAGTCACGGTACACCCTATACCTAAATCACCAAATTAGGCAAAGACACACTCAAACACAATTCGCAATAGTCTTTATGGGATGACAGAAAATCAGCTGAGCCTGAAAAAAAAAAAGATACCCCTTGCTGATCTCAATTCTCATTTGAAATATTTTATTTGTTCTGATATTCCTGAGAACCCCAGTAAATGGGACTTTCAGGAAAATCTGACATGTGTGCATAATACAATGGGGGTGGTGGGAGCAGACAATGTAGGCACCAGGGTAGCAGATCAGCTTATCAGATGGCAGAGAGAGAATAGAGTCCACTGTCTGGCGGCCACAGTGATTGCAGCATCGTCTCATTGGAAGATCGACTGCTGACTGATCAATAACCTGGATCAGCCCTTTATTTGTCATCTGCAGGACTAGAACCCTCCCCAGAGAGCACAACGAGAGTGCAGTGCAGACAACACCCTTACTGACTATATTCTATGTACAGGTGCAACATAGGAGGGTAAAACGAGAACTTACTCTCCAGAGCCTCGCTGGCCGCCGTGTTGACAAGCCCGCCGGAACAGGAATTGTCGATTTCTCTCCCCCCACCACCAGTTTTCCCAGCCTAGACAAAGGCTGCGGGATCACTTCCGGGTTATGCGTTCCACCAACACGCTGCTATGCGGTGCAGTCAACATCCGGGACTCTCCTGCCTCTAGGCAACCGCCAGTTCCACCGCGTTTCCACTTCATGCGTTCCAGCTGATTCTTCACGAGTTGCTAACGTCTCCAACGTGCAAAAATAACATATACAATAAATAAAAAGTAACATCGTTAACTCATAATGGTAAACATTTTATATAATAGGTATACTACATATGGTATTAAACATTAAATATCATAATAATATTAAGAAGAATGAATTTCATTCAATCAAATATATATAATAATTTTATACCAAACGCTTATGCCACTGTATTGTTTTACATAACATAAGTCCACAACACACGACTTACTATTGCTACTGACAACACCACTACTGATACTGCTACCACTTTATAGGACCCTTTTATATTGCATTTAAAGGAAACTCACTTCAGATTTGATACAGTGCACCCCTGTTTCCCCGAAAATATATATTTATTTATGTTAATTTTTGTTCCAAAAAATGCAGTAGGGCTTATTTTCAGGTGTCCTCTTATATTTCTATGAACACACAAGTTCCTGTGCGGTGTGTCCTTTTGCCTTTCCCACTCTTCTGCCTCTTCCTCTGTTGGATCCATCTCTGGTGTGTCCCTGTGTCCCTCTTGTACCTTTAGGTTAATTTTCCACTTGCAATCGAAAATGTGTGTGCGCTTGCAAAAGCTTCTTTTTCCATTTGGTGTGATTGGTATGTGAACCTTCGGGATTGAAAGACAATGGCGGCAATAATCATGCAGAGCTACAATAGTGCTTATGAAAAAATCGAAACACACGAATTTACATGTAAATCATTGTGCTCTAGCGTTCACCAAAATGCTGGCGATCTGCTTTATCAAGCAGATTGCGGCTGGTGGAAGAGGGCCCTTAGAGTGCTTCTGGTGTCCCTCTCTATCCCTGTGTCCTTATCTATCCCTGTCCTACTGTGTCCCTCTATGTCCTCCACTGTGTCTTTTGCAGTCCCCCCATGTTTTCCTTGTGTCCCCTGTGTCCTGCAATGTCCACCTACATCATCTTCTTTCCCCCAGCTCCATGCCTCTGTGTCCTTGAGCTTCAACCTATGGGAAGAAATATGGTAACTTGTGTTTCTGCTAGAGCCAGTGGTCTCTCAGGCATAGAGTGACCAGATTTTTGTGGGTCCAACCTGGGACGGGGAGGGGGGCGTGGGGGGGGGGGGAGGGCGGCGAAAAGTGGGGAGGACTGAGGAGCGCGCAGTGTCGAAGACCGGGGGCGGGGGGGCTGCGCCGCGGCAAAAAATGGGCGTGGCCATGACATTGTATGGGCGGAGCTAACGTAATGATGTAACAGCGAGGCATAAGAAAGCAGTGTTTACGCCATGATGTGGACAAACGAGACTTTGCATCATGGGTGTGCAGAAACTGTGTGATGCTAATAGTATACTGTAACCACAAAGCAGCAAACATAGCCATCTATGACCATTAAATAATAAATGCAGTAACAGTTACCCCGGGCACCAGAAAATAAACGCAATAGGCAACATGTCAGCACAAAATAACCGCAATGCGGGCAACATGTCAGTATAAAATAAATGCAATGCGGGCAACCATGTCAGTATAAAATAAATGCAATGCGGGCAAACATGTCAGTACAAAATAAACGCAATGCGGGCAAGCATGTCAGTACAAAATAAACGCAATGTGGGCAAACATGTCAGTACAAAATAAACGCAATGCGGGCAACATGTCAGTACAAAATAAACGCAATGCGGGCAAACATTTCACCAGAAAAGAAACGCACTGCGGGCAAACATTTCACCAGGCAAGAAACGCACTGCGGGCAAACATTTCACCAGGCAAGAAACGCACTGCGGGCAAACATTTCACCAGGCAAGAAACGCACTGCGGGCAAACATTTCACCAGGCAAGAAACGCACTGCGGGCAAACATTTCACCAGGTAAGAAACGCAATGCGGGCAAACATTTCACCAGAAAGCAAACGCACTGCGGGCAAACATTTCACCAGGCAAGAAACGCACTGCGGGCAAACATTTCACCAGGCAAGAAACGTAATGCGGACAAACATTTCACCAGGCAAGAAACGCACTGCGGGCAAACATTTCACCAGGCAAGAAACGCACTGCGGGCAAACATTTCACCAGGCAAGAAACGCACTGCGGGCAAACATTTCACCAGGCAAGAAACGCACTGCGGGCAAACATTTCACCAGGTAAGAAACGCAATGCGGGCAAACATTTCACCAGAAAGGAAACGCAATGCGGGCAAACATTTCACCAGGCAAGAAACGTAATGCGGGCAAAGTTCACCTGAAAAAGAAAGCATTTACTAAACCTGGCAGAAGTCTCCTCTGGCGCGCTGCTCCGTCCCGGGACCGTCTTGTTCCTCCTGCTCTGGTCTCCCGCGCAAACATGTCAGTACAAAATAAACGCAATGCGGGCAAGCATGTCAGTACAAAATAAACGCAATGCGGGCAAACATTTCACCAGAAAAGAAACGCACTGCGGGCAAACATTTCACCAGGCAAGAAACGCACTGCGGGCAAACATTTTACCAGGCAAGAAACGCACTGCGGGCAAACATTTCACCAGGCAAGAAACGCACTGCGGGCAAACATTTCACCAGGCAAGAAACGCCCTGCAGGCAAACATTTCACCAGGTAAGAAACGCAATGCGGGCAAACATTTCACCAGAAAGGAAACGCACTGCGGGCAAACATTTCACCAGAAAGGAAACGCAATGCGGGCAAACATTTCACCAGGCAAGAAACGTAATGCGGGCAAACATTTCACCAGGCAAGAAACGTAATGCGGGCAAACATTTCACCAGGCAAGAAACGCAATGCGGGCAAACATTTCACCAGGCAAGAAACGTAATGCAGGCAAACATTTCACCAGGCAAGAAACGTAATGCGGGCAAACATTTCACCAGGCAAGAAACGCAATGCGGGCAAACATTTCACCAGGCAAGAAACGTAATGCGGGCAAAGTTCACCTGGAAAAGAAAGCATTTACTCACCTGGCAGAAGTCTCCTCTGGCGCGCTGCTCCGTCCCGGGACCGTCTTGTTCCTCCTGCTCTGGTCTCCCGCGCTGACAGGGCTACGGCAAGATGGCGCCCGAAGCCCTGTACTGGAGACACAGTCTCCAGTACAGGGCTTCGGCAGCCATTTTGCCGTAGCCCTGCTCGCCTGCCGGTGTCGGAGCAGACACCGGAAGAGGAGGCTGGAGCGGGGCTGCAGGCAATGAACTGGCACGGCGTCTATAGACGCCGCTGCCAGTTCATGCGGAGAGAGTGGCCAGAGTCCCGAGGCCGGGACGTCCCGCTGCTGAAAGCGGGACGTTTCCTGGGACCTCATGCTGCCTGGGACAGCGGACCCCGAATCCGGGACGCGTCCCGGGCAATCCGGGACGTCTGGTCACTCTACTCAGGCAGGACCATGGCTCCATTATTGGGCTTATCACTAAGTAGCAGTGAGTTCAGTGATTGGCCCAATGACAGAGCCATGGTCCTGCCCGCAAGGCCATCGGCTCCAGTATTAAAGGACCACTGTAGCGGAAATCTTAAAATGTAAAGTATAAGTAAACATATACAGATAAAATGTACATTTCTTTCAGTGTAAAATGAACCATAAATTACTTTTCTCCTATATTGCTGTCACTTACAGTAAGTAGTAGAAATCTGACAGAACCAACAGGTTTTGGACTAGTCTGTCTCCTCATGGGGGTGTAATGATCGCTGCTGCAGCAGCTATTACTGGAAGTAGTAGTGCTGCAGCTCAGGCAGTTCTGATCTATTTCCATGCAAGCTGCATAGCCTTGTCTGTCTTTCCCTGCTGTCAGCCTGTGACTGATTATCATTCACCTGTGTGGGAATCTGCATGTCTGCTCCCATTGGATGACCTCAGTATAAAGATCTGCTTCCTGCAGGGTTTCCTTGGGTTTTCATAGCTTCAGCTTAAGCCTGTCTTGCTGTCGCTTTAGCCCCGATCGTGTTTCTTGTTATAAAGATACTTTGCTGGTCTTTGCATCATATATTGGTTCATTGCCAATATATATGCATACCAGCACGTTTATTATTTTCCTTGTATTTGTGTTACGTTGATATATCAGTGTTGCTGATATATACGTACACGAACTGTTTATTTCCTGTGTTCAGTTAGTCAGTTTTCCAGCACGTTTTGGTAGTTTGCGCGTACCGTGAACACCCGTGCTGAGCTAGTTATCCTGTTCCTGGTCCTGTTTGTGGATTGCGTTCATCTCTGCGAAGAGATAACGAATCCTTCTGAATCCTGTTCTGTTCCTGTTTGTGGATTGCGTTCATCTCTGCGAAGAGATAACGAATCCTTCTGAATCCTGTTCTGTTACCGTTTGTGGATTGCGTTCATCTCTGCGAAGAGATAGCGAATCCTTCTGAGTCCTGTTCCCTGTGTTACTCCATTCCTAGTCAGCGTTCCTGCTTATGTCATATATCGGTTCATTGCCGATATATACATATGTTAGTCAGACGTTACAAATAGTTTCATTGATAGCTGTAATTGTAATACGCTAGGAAAACATACTTATTGTATATTTATCTGTGTTACGTTCATCTATCTTAATCCTGCTATTTTCTGACTGTCCTGTCCTGTCTTTGTGAGGCACGCCATCGCCGCATCGCATTGGCTGCCTCATTCCAGTCTGTCTGGTTTTGGACGCTTGCTGTCGCTAAGTAGCCGCTAGCTAGCAAGCGTTCATTCTGTCTACCTGTCCTGATCTCCTCAGTTCTGGTTTATGCGCTCAGCGCTACTTTGCGCTGAGACGTTATAACGAAAGCATTGTTTGTGGCTGTCAGATCTGCACCGGCTCTGTGCGCCACAATCTCCTATTGGAGTCAGTCCTCCCCTCCACTATACTAGGGATAGCCTGTTTCCTTGTGCTAGTGTGTGTACCTCCTCCACGCCAGCTCATGCGTTGCATGCTGACTGTGGAGAATACACCACCAAGCCTTACAGGGGGATTCTCAGGTTTTTCTTTATTTTCAAAAGCACTTAGTGAGTAGCAGTTGCTCCGTCCAACTTCCAAAAAAGTGTACAGCGAGCACGATGGATGTCCAGCATGTTTGTGTAAATCTTTTTCAAGGCGTGTCTTTAAAAAGAATAAAGGCCAGGCTGAGAATCCCCCATGAAGAGATGGACTAGCCCAAAACCTGTCGGTAATGTCAGAATGTCAGATTTCTATTACTTACTGTGACAGCAACATAGGAGAAAGGAGGTGTAATAGTATAATAATAATAATCTGTGATGATTTGCTCAGCTGCCTGTGCAGGCAGGCAGCCTTTTGACCATTGTGTAGGTTTGCATGCTGCAGGACTCTGGAAAGAAGAGCTTCTGTCAGTTTTGCAGCTTGTGCTTGCTAAGGAATTTGCATAAGTTGTCATGCAAATTGCCTGGCCACATTCATTGGAGGCGTGTACTATAAGTACTATGTGTTTCCCACAATGCTTTGCTGGTCATAAGGATTTCGTCCTATGTAACACTCCTGGTGGGGTGTCAGCCTTACTCTCTGTTTGAAGATCAGCTTAGAGTAATTCCTGAATCTGCGCTAGGCAGGTTTTCCCTAGTGCAGTTAGGATTGTTTATCTGTTTGTTTGTTCTGTTGCCATTGTCCTGTCCCAACGGTGGTCGACAGGAAATGGTTCTGATCTCTCTTCTTGGAGTATAGCTGGTGCAGCGGTTGCTACCAGCTATCTCTTCTGATCTGTCTCTTTGGATCGCGCTAGCCACTTTTCGCTAGCGCTGTGGATCCTATCTCTCGCTTGTCCCTGTTTTCGTGTGTCTGTCTTGTCTGCTACGCTTGCTGGAGGCTCGGTGAGGTAATCGTTAAGCAAGCGCTCGCGTCCTCTGTTTCATGTTTGTCTGTTAATGGTTAGTGAGGCGTGCTTGTCTCTATTGTGCTTATCACGTGGAGACCGCGCATAACCACGTGCACTGTTGCGAATGAGTGCGGTGTTCGCGGTTAGCTAGCGTTTGTTATTTTCCGTATCTCCTCATTGTTTTATTTGCTGTGCCTTTGCTAACCTCGTATTTTGTTCTGATCTGCCTTGTGTCACGTCTGGCGATCGCACCTCTCGCGATCTCGTTCCTGTTTCATATCTGCTGTTGTGTGTGCACTGTCGCGGGGTGGCGACTAGGTTGGCGCACACACATACAACCTGTCCCTTTGCTCGTTCTCATTCGCAATCGCCTCTCTTGCTATTGCGTTCTGCGCTTCGTACAAATTCCTGTCTGGCATTTGTGGAGGTACAGAGGATTGGTTCCTCTGCACTCCCCAGCGCCATCTGCCGACAGGAATTTTCCCTCTACGGGTGCGTAGCACCTTTTGCTGGGTGCCTGCAATTACACGCTTGTGGAGGATTTCCGCCGTGTCAGCACACGCGTTGTGCGCTAATCACGGAGAAAGTTCCACAATCGTTACATAATCATCATAATAATAATAATAATAATCATAATAGTAATAATAATAATAATAATAATGTACACTGTAGAGGCCAAACATCCCTATTCAATGTGTTCTCACCACCCTCAGCCTTCTTTTTGCTATTCCCTATCTGAGGTCTTCAACAATATGGCTGCCGATGTGTTACTCTATATAAAAAGAAGTGCAGACACTTTAGCAATGGGTAAATACGAGAGTGTTGCTGAAGTACTACATTTCCCATGATCCTCCCTCAGTCAAGGAGTACAGTGCATGACGTCATCAGGGAGACGACTTTGGAGCTGTATAGAGGTACCAGGAGCTGGGGACTTGTGTGAGCAGGTAGAGGGCAGGATGCGCAGTCTCTAGTGCTTTGTTATAGAGCAGACTCTGTATTTGTGTAGCTGTTGATGATACTTTGTTTTTATAGAATATAGATGGGTAATTGTAATATAAAGTTACTTTATACCATACAGCTCAGACAATGGGAGATCTCTGAGTGATGGCCATTTGTGACTCTTGCTGTCTTGTATTTAGATTAGGATAAAACAGGCAATACAATACTTCTGTTGTGTTTAGTGGCATATCTTTCCATTTAATACTATCATTATATGTCCAGCTCTGGTGAACTCCTGAAACTTTTACCGATCAGTCTACAAATGACACATGACACTTGTTTACCACATAAACCTGCTTGATATGATTGCTTGATGCCCCACTAGTTATGAAGCAAAGTAACTAGAAGTCCCAGCATGCCTCTACAGACATTGGCTTGAGGGGCTAGAGGGACATCTAGCTTCAGTTTTGTGAAATAGTACTAGGCTATCAGCACAGAGCAAGGGTTCTGTGAAGGGGTGCTCTAACATTTTGACCCACATTGTTGAAATGTCCTACGCTAATGACAGAATGATGGAGAACTCCATCAAGGTGACCTACAAATCGAGATAACCTACAATGGAATTAGTCTGATTGTATATGTGTTTCACTGTATGTTATTGCTAATAAAGTAATAATGGAGATAAGCATGAAAATGTAGCAGATATAGATGATTTATCTGTGCTCAGGGCGGCTGCATGGCCCCTAGAAACGGGCTTGCTCATTAGGACACACTTGCCGCTGCACTCCCTCCAGCCACAGGCTATTACTCTGCACACCCGTAGGGTAAAACGATGAGGAGAAATGAGAAGACCAAAATGCGCATGTGCAGAGTGGGCGTGGAAAGTACTGCGCACGCGCAGAAGGGAAAGTAGGCAAAATCGACGCGTAAGATATCTAGTTGGAGCAGGGGCCCCATGTTAAAGCACACCTAAACTTAGATGGATCTGGAGGCTGACTTAGGTATTTCCTTTTAAACAATGCAGATTGCCTGGCTATCTTGCTGATTATCTGCCTCTAATGCTTTTAGCCATAGACCCTGAACAAGCATGCAGAACAGGTGTTTCTGTCTGGATTAGCCACATGCTTGTTTCAGGTGTGTAATTCAGACACTACTGACAGCAGAAAGATCAGCAGGATGCTGGCAACTGGTGCTGTTTACAAGGGAATAAATATAACAGTCTCCATATGTCTCTCACTCCATTCTCCCTTTTAGTATAGATTATTAGTTCTAGAAGAATAGCCTTGTAAAGTTGCTCATACACTATTCAACTGTAGCACTGATTGACCCATGATTGCTGGGTTGATTGTGGCAAAGACAGTCTATCCTGATCATGGAATGTCGTCCATGGGACAACCATAGTGCCGTTGCTAACTGCAATTTTTGCCCATTTTTGTTAAATCTGGTGATCAATCGGGCAAAAATATTGTATATTGTTTGGGTAAAGGGAACTGTACATTGTACAATGTTTTTGCCAAATTAGAAGTCTGATTAGACAAAACATCTGTTTTGTAAATTGAAGCATATTTAAGTATTTATGATTGATATTATGATCAAAAGACTGAACTGCAGTGTTGGTTTTTGGTCGGTCGGTTGTAATATCAATCATAATTCTGGTTGGAAACAAAATTGTATAGTGTATGGCCAGCCTAATGCCTGGTGGACACCATGCAATTTTTAGATGGGTTGAAACGATTATTTCTAACAGGTCCTATCCGATTTTCATTTGTTTTTCTGATAGGCTTTGTATAGAAGGGTTTGGAAAATCAATCAGAAAAATTATCGGAAATCAGATTCGACTTGTCAGAAAGAATCGATTCCACCCGTCTATCTGACAGGAAATTGCATGGAGTGTACCAGGCATAATACATGAAGAAGCCAGTGACAGATTTATCATGTCATTGATTTGGACCTCTGTAATTGGCTGATTACAATCTGGCTATGCAGGATGCAAAAGTGTAATGTGACCATCCAATCAAACAAAATGTGCTTCTCCATTCAATATTGTATACAATGAACAGAGGCGCCAAAAGTATAAGATTAGATTAAATGAGCTTAAAAACCAACTTAAATGGCAAAATTGAAGGAGGAAGTGGTGGTCTTACCTCCCTCAAGCAGACACGACAACGACTGCGATTCAGACAGTCAAACACATTTGCACAAGGCGCTTAACTTGAATCCCTGTGCAGATTGTTTGATACTCCTCCCTATATTGCCTGATGAAGCGGGGTTGAATCTGCAAAACGTGTTGCATTTCTTTTTGGAGTTCCTAATAAATGTGTTTGACTGTCTGAATCGCAGTCGTTGTCGTGTCTGCTTGAGGGAGGTAAGACCATCACTTCCTCCTTCAATTTTACCATTTAAGTTGGTTTTTAAGCTCATTTAATCTAATCTTATACTTTTGGCGCCTCTGTTCATTGTTTACAATTTTGAGTCCACCCTTGGTGGAGGGTTGCTACCCTTTCTTCCTGTCTACAGAAAGCAACTTCTTAATCCTGTGTGGGGTCAGGACAATCTCCCCACCTGCCTTTACAGTGGTTGCCTGCTGGTGACCCTGACTTGTGAGTATTTAGCAATACAAACTTATTGCCACCTTATCCAGTACGTATTACACTATTGGGGCTCTTGGTGTTCCCTGTTTTTATTTTTTTCTCTATTCAATAGCTCTCCATTAGAATGGATAATCTTGGCTCCTCCTCTACCTATCTCTACTCTTCCTAGCTCATAATCAAAGATGACCACAGCACAGAATTATCTATTTCTTTCTTTTCTTTCTAATATTCTCATATCATTATAGATGAATTGATGCATTTTTGAAAATGGAGAAAGATCAGAGTCACCTGACTGAAAGGATACTGAACCTCACCCTGGAGATCATCTACCTGCTGACTGGAGAGGTGAGGAGCATTCTGGGAGGGTCACATGACATCACCCCTATCACTGTTGATAAAACCCAGACCTGACTGGAGGGGTGAGGAGGATTCACATTTACCTTATTTACAGTATCTTATCTCTTTAAAGAGAGACTGAAGCCATTAAAATTCGGTCTTTTTATTTACCATTACCATTATTTACCACTTCTGCCATATCTGCTAAGATGAATCGCCACATTCCCGCGGCATAACGAGGTCTGTAACAACCCGAACTCCCAGGGTCAAAAATCCCCCGTTACTTCCTGGCGGAGGCAGAGCTTTTTGCTGTAGCTCTGCCTCCAGTACAGTCAATTAGGGCTGATCGGCGCCTCTCCCTGCCCCTCTCAGTGAAAGAAGACTGAGGGGCGGGGAGAGGCGGCGATCAGTGCTGATTAACTATACTGGAGACAGAGCTGCAGCCCAAAGCTCTGCCTCCGCAGGCAGCAAAATCCACAACTTTGAAAGCCGTGGATTTTTGCCCCGGGAGTTCGGGGGAGGGGATTACAGACCTTGTTTTGCCGCGGGAATGCAGCGTTTCATCTTAACTGATATGGCAGGAGAGGAGTCGTAAATAAAAAGCCCTATTTTTAATGGCTTCAGAGTCTCTTTAAAGTGTGAGAAATACAGAGGCAGTCATTTTCATTCCCTGATCCCTGGTACACAGTGCGATGCCTCATACTGTTTAGAATCCAAACTTTGTCTTTTATGCTGAATAATAACCAGAAGTAATGACCCTTTAAACTTTCCTGCATTAAAACCTTTAATTGTCTTCTCCCAGACAGATAACAGGCTTTTAACTTCTATTTACTTTTTAGGAAATCGTCCTGAATTCAACAAGCTGTTTGATAAGCTAATTTATATAGATAACAACTCAAGTTTTTAACTCTTTCTGTACTGGAAAGCAGAAAGGAACTTCAGATAATTTTTTTTTCACATCCAAGCTTTATTTGATATCAAGAATCAAAGCAATCATATTGAGCATATTAAAGAGGAGCTGTTAGGTATAGGGTCTCAGAGAAAATAAACACATAGATCAGTAGCTAAAGATTGGCTGTACTTACATTACATATGCATTTCACTGTCCACGTTTGGATTTCACAGAATTTGTATATAGTATATGCAGAGATAGATGCTCCTGACAGCTCATGGCAGGCTCCATGTTTGTGAAGCCAAATGTGTCGTCATGTCCTGCCTGCTTCTGGTCACAGATAAGCTCGTTCTTGAACAACACGGTGTGCAGTGAATATTAATGAGCCATGTGGCTAGGAACAATAGCTGACTCCTGCAGTGTAGTCTGCCCGGAGATTTATCAGTGCTAAGCTCTGGACTGATTACACAAGCTGCTGTACCGTCTCATTAGCAGCCGAGGGGAGGGCCCCAGAATGCTTTGCAGTTTAGCTGCGGCTTGCGTCTTTATGGGTCTATAACAGACTAAGATAAGCACACATCAAAGGTAACTGAAATGTTTATCTTCACTAATGGCTTTTGAGCTTCCTTCTAAACTGTTTAACACAGGAGAATAGAGGTTTAAATTAGCTTCTGCAGCCTGACAGTTACTCTTTAAAAACAAGCAGTGTCAAATCCGGATATGTAAGTCAGTATACAAGATGATATGACAGGAAAACACAGAAGCATTTGTAGCAGCAAATATAGTATTTCAGATAATTTCTAAGGCTAGTGCTATATGTGTATATGTTTCTCTCATCATGTCACGTCACTTCAGGTATGCTTTAAAGGGAACCTGAGGTGAGAGTGATATGCCATATTTGTTTCCTTTTAAACAATACCAGTAGCCTGGCTGTCCTGTTTATTTTTCTGGCACAAATCACACACCTGAAACAAACATGGCTAATCCAGTAAAACCTACCTGCATGCTTGTTGACGGTCTGTGGCTACAAGTATTAGAGACACAGGATAAGGACAGCCAGGCAACTGGTATTGTTTAAAAGGAAATAAATATGTCAACCTCCACATACCTCTCACCGCAGGTTCCCATTAAAGAGTACCTAAAACAAATATTAAATAAAAATGCTGGATATTTACCTCAGAGGGGGAAAACCTCTGGAAAGTTCATAGGCTTCCTCGATACCCCTGTAGCCCACTGTTCCAGCATTGGTTCCCTCTAAGCATATTCAGCAAGAACTTGTAGAATGTACTCAATACAGCATGCTACCATAATTAAAACCTATGTATTTTGTTTGCCCATTTGTCCCAGTTATTACACCATTTAAATTATGTCCCTATCACAATGTATGGCGCCAGTATTTTATATGGAAATAAAGGTGCATTTTTTTCAGTTTTGCGTCCATCACTATTTACAAGCTTATAGTTTATAAAATGCTCGTAATATACCCTCTTCACATGCATATTAAAAAAGTTCAGCCCCTTAGGTAACTATTTATGTTTTTTTTGTTTTTGTTTTTTTAATTGTAATTTATTTCTTTTTTTCATAAAAAATTTTATTTGGGTAATTTTTGGTGTGGGAGCTAAACAGTTAATTTTAAATGTAATAATGTGTGTTTATTTTATAACAAAATGTACGTAGATGTAGTTTTACTATTTGGCCACAAGATGGCCATAGTGAAATTTTTTCTCAGTAAGACTGCGGCTTCTGAACAGAAGCCGTCGGTCTATCTACCGGGGAACTATGTTCCCATTCATTGATCTCCGGGCCAATGGGGGGCGGTGCGAGCACACACAATCTCGCACGGGAGCGCACCGCAGCACAGCAGCAGCTGCCTGGACGTGACAATCACGTCCAGGCGGCATAAATGCTTAAAGAACACCCGAGCTGGACTGTGACCTAAAAACAGATACTTACCTAGGAAAATGGAAGCCTCTGGATCCGCCAGAGACTTCCTGTGTTCTCCTCCAGACCACGGTCATTGGCTGGAACCCTTCTGTTTGAGAGCACGGCCATGCTGCACCTGCGTGAGTACGGCTGCACCTGCACCTGCACAGTAGCACGGAGCAGCTCTTGTTGGATATGTTCTGGGGGTCTGTGCTTGGCAACAATGAGGCAAGGAGGCCACAGGAAGCCTTTGGAGGATCCAAAGATTCCCTCTTCATAGGTAAGTATCTGCTTTTTTAGGTCACAATCCACCAGGGCTGTGGAGTTGGAGACTGAGTCGCGGATTCGGAGCAATTTTGGGTACCTGGAGTCAGAGTTGGAGTCGGTGGTTTCTTAAACTGAGGAGTCTGAGTCGGATGATTTTAGTACCAAATCCACAGCCCTGCAATCCACCTTGGGTATGGGTACACTTTAAAGTATTAGAGGCAGAGTATCGGCACTGAAGTCAGGCAACTGGCATTCATTATCAGAGAATGAAGATGGGAGCCTCCGTATTCCTCTCACGTCAGGTTCTCTATTAAAGAAACACAGACATGACTGGAGAAGAGAGGAGAAGGATTGGGAGTTGCAGGTAGCAGCACTAATGTCTATTTCTGTTAATAAAAACACATTCAATCATTGTGCAGGATTATGGACCCACAACCAAGCAGCCTATAATATCAGCACCTTCCTTCCTGTCACCTGGGAGACAAAACAGGGAGATTCTAGAAGTCACCAGGAAGATCATTGAATTGCTGACAGATGAGGTGAGCGATGCTGGGAATTATGGGATATTCTCCAGTATAACACAAGGGATGTATGTGGATGGTGACTGTATTGTGTGTGTCAGGTTCCTATTAGGTGTCAGGATGTCACAGTCTGTTTCTCCATTGAGGAGTGGCAGTATGTAGAAACACACAAGGATCTCTACAAGGATGTCCTGACAAAGAGCCAGCTGCACCTCCCATCAGTGGGTACGTAGAGACACCCCCTTTTTTTTTTTTTGCACTGTGTGGATTGTTTTCTCTACATGAACCTGTTTTGTTCCTTTTCGTTCTTACAGACAGTTTGGATTATGAAACGGCACCAGTAGCATCTCCCGGTCCAATCCTGTCACCTCATTTTACAGAAAAAGAAGAGGACAATTTCCAGGACTCTCCAGTAAGAGCATAACATGATTTTGTTGCAGCTTTAGAAATGGAAATATAGACTACAGTTTTAACGTAATCCTGAGGCAAGGATAGCGCTAGGATTTAGGCCCCTCACACACTGTAGCGGTATTCTCCCCTGCCACTCCCATATTGCAGTGACCATTAGTATCTGTGAGACTGGCCACACTATCCGTGGTGCTATGTGATGTGACGGAAGTTCTATGAATGACGCAGAAGTGACACAGACTCTGCAGTGCGTGTTGTGGAGCAGTACCGCTCGGCCCCACGATTGCATCCACATGTATTCAGATTGTTGTGGTAGAGGTGCACCACGCATTCGCTCAAAATCCAGTAACGTTCTTCCTGTCCAGTAGGGTGCACGTCACTGAGCAGGGGGGCGGAGCTAAACAAATTACCCTGTTGGGACACTCTGCTGCATGGTGTTTAAAATAAGAAATGGTACGATGCTATTGTCCTGCAACAGGCTCTTCTCCACAGGACAATCGAACCGCACCATGTGTGCAATTAGCCTTATACTTACCTGGGGCTACCTCCAGCCTCCTGTATTCCATTAGCTCCCTCCATGTCCGTCCAGTCCCCTCTGTTCTATCATTGTAGTAGTAGTAGTAGTTACAGTCTTAACAAGCTGAACAGAACACTCTCGCAACGGGAGTCCACGCAGAAGGGGGGGGGGAGGAGAGGACGGTGTTCAAGCAGCAGGGCTCTGGTGAAATTCCCGACTGAGCCAGACTACTGCGCATGCACAGTTAGTCTGGCTCAGGGGGGATTTTACCGGAGCTGACAGCAGCACATCGGAGGGGATCAGGAGAACGGCGAAGCAGACAGACTACAGGGAGCTGGAGGATGCTTCAGGTACATATAAATCCTTTTGCTTTAATTGTCTCACACTTAAAGAGAAACCGTGAACAAGAATTGAACTTCATCCCAATCAGTAGCTGATACCCCCTTTTCCATGAGAAATCTATTCCTTTTCACAAACGGATCATCAGGGGGCGCTGTATGGCTGATATTGTAGTGAAACCCTCCCACGGGAAACTGTGAGGATCATGGTCTTGGCAGTTTCCTGTCTGTGAACCTCGTTGCATTGTGGGAAATGACAGCTGTTTTACTGTGTACAGCTGTTTCCAAACAAAAAAGCAAGCATCTTCTTCCACCGGCATCACTTGCCAGCAGTAAAGATGTCGCCATGTGATAAATGTCAGAATGTAAATCGGGGAGAGGAAAGATTTTACAATGGGAAAATTCCGCCTAAATCATTTATACATAATTATTTTAAAAACGAAGCACTCTTTTTATTATATTATTTTCACTGGAGTTCCTCTTTAAACTATTGCAAAACTTTACAGATAAGATAACAGAGTGAATATAAAATAAGTAAGTGAAATTATTCGGTGGTAAGCATGTCTTTTAATTCACAATGAAGATTGTCACAATTTTTGAATTTTGTGTTAAAGCAAAGTGGAAAGTGGACCTAAACTCAGAACTTCCTCTCTGTTTTAAAAGATCAACAGCATACATTTTTTTTTTTTTGAAGAAATACATTTCTTTGTTACAGCTGATACAAATCCTGCTATAAATCAGCAGTGTGTCTACTTCCTGCTTTCATGGAAGCAGGCATAGGGTTAACATCCTGTGTTTACAAATTAGCTTCTCTGTCCAGGCAGCCAGCTGACACAGCTGAGAAGTCAAATCACACTTGTGATTAGTCACAGATGAGGAGGAATTAGACATGCTAAACTGTCTAAATACATACAGGGTGCATTTCTCTGTTTTCCTTCAGTCCTGTGAAAGGGTTCAGGTCAGTTAGATTCTTACCTGGGGCGAGGGAAGGCTCTCTATCCAATATTAGAGGCTTGCGCGGGTCTAATTTTTCAGACCCGCAGAACCCATTACCTGCACCCGACCCGCTTTCTGGTAAATCTGGTACCCGCACCAGACCCACTGACCCGCAACCCGATTAAAATCAAAACTGGTACCCTAACCCGACCAGCATTTCGGTTAACTTGCGGGGTACCCGACCTGATGCCCTGTGCAGGTCTAATTTTTCAGCCCTGCTACCCGCACCCAACCTGCTTTCTGGTGAATCTGCTAACCACACTTGACCCGCACCCACTACCCGCAACTGACCCACAACCCAATTAAATCAAAATGGGTACCCAAACCCGACCCGCATTTTGTGTACCCGTGGGTACCGGACGTGATGCCCTGTGCAGGTCTAATTTTTGAGACCTGACCCACACTCCCGCTACCTGCACCCGACCCGCTTTCTGGTGAATCTGGTACCCGCAACCGAGCTGCAACCCGATTTAAAATTAAACCGGGTAGCCGAACCCGACCCATAATTCGGGTAACCCGCGGGTACCCGACCCGTTGCAGACCACTATCCCATAGGGCCTTCCAAGTTCTCTGTCCATCCCCTCTTCAAAATAGACGTCTTCTTCTGAAGACTTGCACAACCATTAATGATCATTATCTTTCTTAGCAGGAGGAGAGCCTGAAAATTATCATCATAGATAAAGTCCCGAAGTCTGAATCAGAAGATGATGATGTGGATGAGATTTACTTGGAGACAATTAAGGAGGAAGGAATTCCTGTTGATATTTCTTCAAGTGAGTTTAATCTGTTGTTTTTTTATTTGTCCAAATTTCTTTTGGATTGCTTTAATATGTTGACTCTCTTCTGTTGGGTAGTACAGAATGAAAGTAATCCTTGCTTTACAGCAAGACCCTATCCGGAAGCAACAGCCACTGCTGCTTAATTTAAACGACATCTGAAGTGAGAGGGATATGGAGGCTGCCATATTTATTTCCTGTTAACCAACACCAGTTGCCAGGCAGCCCTGCTGATCTATTTGGCTGCAGTAGTGTTTGAATAACACCATAAACAAGCATGCAGCCAATCTTGTCAGTTCTGACTATAATGTCAGAAACACCTGATCTGCCGCATGCTTGTTCAGGGTCTATGGTTAAAAGTATTAGAAGAAAAGGATCAGCAGGATAGCCAGGCAACTGGTATTGCTTAAAAGGAAATAAATATAGAAACTTCCATATCCCTCTCACTTCAGTTGTCCTTTAAATATATATCATATATATTATCTGATTAATATACACCTCGAGTTTTCTGTGTTGGAGTGTATTCTGAGTCTATCTTTCTTGTGGAAAACGTTTGCCTTCTTAAAGCAGAAAGTATTTGCAGTAATTCAGGTTGGAGTGAGCTCCGAGATGTCTCCCAGTGCATCACAGCTGAAATATGCAAATCAACCATTGTTGACCCTGTTAGCTAGCCACACCTCCAGATCCGCTGGAATGCAATGAAGTGTCAGTTTGTTAATATTACAGAGCCACAATAGTCCAACATGCATAAAGTCTTTTTCTGATTGATTGATCCTCATCAGTGCATGGCATGGATTAATGTGGCTCTATGGGGTAGGACTTGAAACACCCAGAGGTACAGACTGCCCAGCAAGCTCTTGGTGAACCAGAACTCCTAGGAGTGTGTAAAGGGGCTACAATGGTCCTAAAAGCCCCCCTTGCTAAAATGCTATGGAAAACAAAAGTTTGCTTTCTTAACACAGAAAGTATTTGCAATAATTCAGGTTGAAGTGAGCTCCGAAATGCCTCCCATGATGCCTCACTGCTGAAATATGCAAATTATCCATTGTTGACCCTGTAAGATAGCCACACCTCCAGATCCGCTGGAATGCAATGGGGTCAGCTTGTTAATACTGTATTACAGAGCCACAATAATCCTGTGGCTAGCTCACAGGGACAACAATGGTTGATTTGCATATATTCAGCAGTGATGCACTGGGAGACATCTCAAGCTCACTCCAACCTGAATTATCACAAATACTTTCTGTTTTAAGAAAGCAAACTTTTGTTTTCCATAACATTTTAGTAAGAGGGCTTTTTGGTCCGTTGTAGTACCTTACACACTCCTAGGAGTTCTGGTTTACCATGAGCTTGCTGGGTGCTCTGTAACTCTTATCTTTCTTATGAGACTTCAGACACCTCCTCAGTATAGCCAGTGTGAACTTTAAGCCTTCCTTTTTATGAACTCTATTAAGCTATGGTAATGCACATTACCATAGCAATGTGTGTTTTACCACGGTAACAAATGTGTCGCTAAGGGTTAAAGTGAACCAAGCATCATTTTTAACACCCAGGGCAGCTCTATAGCAAATTAAAAATGCATTCTGAAAATGTGGTTTATTATTAAAAAAAACTTTCAATTTACCTCATTTTTTTACATCTAAGGGTTAAAATAGCCACTTTGTCCGTCCGCAAAGGACCTGTGGTCTCTGAGCAGGAGATTGTGGAACACAGATAAGAAATCACCTCATTAGACTTAACTGACCACAAACAAACCCCCATTGTACTTCAAACAGAAAACATCAGTTACAGTTGAAGAATTTCACACCTAGCCTGGACAATGCTAGTTGTAAAACAGCAGGGTTGAGCTTCTGAACAATGGCAGCCCTTGCAGCTATTTGAAGCCAGGAGCTGCTTAGTTCACTTTAACAGCCAGTGCTCCCCCTGCACTGGTAACGAAGCTCCCTGCGCATAGTTACCGGAGTTTAGTACATCAGGTCCAATGTTAGTAAATGGATGTTATTTAGGTATGTAGAATATGGCTGAAATAGGCTCAGGTGAAGGTAAGTATAGTTGGCTTTAAAGAATACCTACAATTATTATTATGGATTCATATATTATTATTATTATTTAGTATTTATATAGCGCCGACATCTTCTGCAGCGATGTACAGAGTATATTGTCTTGTCACTTAACTGTCCCTCTGAGGAGCTCACAATCTAATCCCTACCATAGTCCTGTGTCTATGTATGTATTGTAGTCTAGAGCAAATTTAGGGGGAAGCCAATTAACTTATCTGTATGTTTTTGGGATGTGGGAGGAAACCAGAGTCCCCGGAGGAAACCCACGCAGACACGGGGAGAACATACAAACTCCTTGCAGATGTTTACCTGGCTGGGATTCGAACCGGGGACCCAGCATTGCAAGGCGAAAGCGCTAACCACTACGACCTATATAGCGCCAGCATCTTCCATGGTGCTGTACAACAGAATACAGGGTCTAATAATACAAAATAAACAATACAACAGTTAACAATACAAAACAATAGCGGAGTGCAATTGATACAGTGAACAAATCAACTACAGATTTTACACGAGTGGGAGGTATGTACACCCATTACCCAGCATTACACAAAGGTGGGAGGTATGTACACCCATTAAGCCCCATCTACACCATGCCATAGCCGGATCGCCTCTTCCGCGTGCCCGCCGCTCGCCGCACGTGCGCCGCATTCCATTCCCCGCTCGTCCCCGCCGGCGCTGCTTATCTCCCGCACGATTCCCTGCCATTGTCCCCTCGCGGGGAGCGAGCAGGGAATCGGCGGTGCGGAGATCTGTCCTGTCGGATCTTATCAATCGAGCCGCATCAGCGGCTCGATTGATAGGGAGCATCGCGGCCGCATCTACTCGTGTAGATGCGGCTATACACAGCATTACACAGTGGTGGTATGTACACCCATTGCACAGCATTACACAGGGGAGGTATGTACACCCATTACACGGGTGGGAGGTATGTACACCCATTACACAGCATTACACAGTGGTGGAAGGTATGTACACCCATTACCCAGCATTACACAGGGGTGGGGGAGGTATATACACCCATTACACAGAGGTGGGAGGTATGTACACCCATTGCACAGCATTACACAGGGGTGGGAGGTATGTACACCCATTACACAGCATTACACAGTGGTGGAAGGTATGTACACCCATTACCCAGCATTACACAGGGGTGGGGGAGGTATATACACCCATTACACAGAGGTGGGAGGTATGTACACCCATTGCACAGCATTACACAGGGGTGGGAGGTATGTACACCCATTACACAGCATTACACAGTGGTGGAAGGTATGTACACCCATTACCCAGCATTACACAGGGGTGGGGGAGGTATATACACCCATTACACAGGGGTGGGAGGTATGTACACCCATTGCACAGCATTACACAGGGGAGGTATGTACACCCATTACACAGCATTACACGGGTGGGAGGTATGTACACCCATTACACAGCATTACACAGTGGTGGAAGGTATGTACACCCATTGTACAGCATTACACAGGGGAGGGGGAGGTATGTACACCCATTACACAGCATTACACGGGTGGGAGGTATGTACACCCATTACACAGCATTACACAGGGGTGGGAGGCATGTACACCCATTACACAGCATTACACAGGGGAGGGGGAGGTATGTACACCCATTACACAGCATTACACGGATGGGAGGTATGTACACCCATTACACAGCATTACACAGGGGTGGGAGGTATGTACACCCATTACACAGCATTACACAGGGGTGGGAGGTATGTACGCCCATTACAACAACAACAACAAATAACATTTGTAGAGCGCTTTTCTCCATTTGTAAAGCGCATAAGCATGGCTCAGACCATTGTGGTACAGAGGAAGAATTTTATAAGTCCGGAAATGCCAGGCTAAACAGGTGGCTTTTCAGTCTGGATTTGAATAGCTCCAGGGGTGGTGCTGTCTTTACTGGGTGTGGCAGGGAGTTCCAAAGAGTAGGGGCAGCATGACAGAAGGCTCTATCTCCAGATTTTTTGAGGTGCACTCTGGGAGTGACCAAGTTTATAGAACTAGCTGATCTGAGGTTGTGAGAGGTGTGGTGCAGCTTCAGCAAGTCCTTCATGTATCCAGGGCCCAGATTGTGCAGGGATTTGAATGTCAGCAGTCCAATCTTGAAGAGTATTCTTCATTCTACTGGTAGCCAGTGCAGTGAGCGAAGGATCGGTGTAATGTGACAGTGGCGAGGCTGGTTTGTTAGCAATCTGGCAGCAGCATTCTGCACTAATTGCAGGCGACGCAGGTCCTTTTTGGGGAGGCCAGCATAAAGGGCATTGCAGTAATCCAGCCGTGATGTGATGAAGGCGTGAACTAGGGTTGAAAGATCCTCTGGGGGAATCAGATGTTTAATCTTTGCAATTTTCTTCAGATGAAAGTAGGAAGATTTAACTACAGATGAAATTTGGTTTCTGAAACTTAAATCCCCATCGATTAGTACGCCAAGGCTGCGCACAAGGTTGGAGCTGTTTATGTCTTAATTCCCAATCCTGATTGGTGTTGCTTTAGGATAGAGCTGTTTTGATGGCGAGCACTGGCTTTGGACAAAGAGGACCTCAGTTTTGTCAGCATTCAGTTTCAACCAGTTATCATTCATCCATGACTGTAGCTCAGCTAAGCAAGAGTTTGTTTTTGGAGTAGGGTCTGTTCCACCAGGTTTGAAGGACAGGTATAGCTGTGTGTGATCGGCGTAGCAGTGGTACGTCAGGCCATGTCGTTGGATAAGTTTACCGAGTGGCAACATGTAGATTGCAAACAGCAGAGGGGATAGGATTGATCCTTGTGGTACTCCGAATTGTAGAGGTGCAGGTTTGGACATTATAGGTCCTAGGGATACTCTGTGTTCTGTCAGTCAGGAATTATCTGAACCACTGGAGGACTGATCCACTGATGCCACAGTACTCCTGCAGTCTGTTAAGCAGGATTTCATGGTCAACTGTATCAAAAGCCGCTGAGAGATCCAACAGGATTAGGATGGAACATTCCCCTCTGTCCCTTGCCATGAGCAGATCGTTGCAGACTTGGATGAGGGCTGTTTCACAGCTGTGGTGTTTCTTAAAGCCAGATTGTAGAGGGTCCAGGATGTTGTTTACTGACAGCCTGGTTTCAAGTAGCAGATAGACAGCCTTTTCAATAACTGTACCTAAGAAGGGGAGCATTACACAGTGCAGCATTACACAGAGGTGGGAGGTATGTACACCCATTACACAGCATTACACAGAGGTGGGAGGTATGTACACCCATTACACAGCATTACACAGGGGTGGGAGGTATGTACTCCCATTGCACAGCATTACACAGGGGTGGAAGGTATGTACACCCATTACACAGCATTACACAGGGGTGGGGGAGGTATGTACACCCATTACACAGCATTACACAGGGGTGGAAGGTATGTACACCCATTACACAGCATTACACAGAGGTGGGAGGTATGTACACCCATTACACAGCATTACACAGGGGTGGGGGAGGTATGTACACCCATTACACAGCATTACACAGGGGTGGAAGGTATGTACACCCATTACACAGCATTACACAGGGGTGGAGGAGGTATGTACACCCATTACACAGGGGTGGAGGAGGTATGTACACCCATTACACAGCATTACACAGAGGTGGGAGGTATGTACACACATTACACAGCATTACACAGGGGTGGGTGGTATTTACACCCATTACACAGCATTACACAGGGATGGGAGGTATGTACACCCATTACACAGCATTACACAGGGATGGGGGAGGTATGTACACCCATTACACAGCATTACACAGGGATGGGGGAGGTATGTACACCCATTACACAGCATTACACAGGGGTGGGAGGTATGTACACCCATTACACAGCATTACACAGGGGTAGAGGAGGTATGTACACCCATTACACAGCATTACACAGGGGTGGGAGGTATGTACACCCATTACACAGCATTACACAGGGATGGGAGGTATGTACACACATTACACAGCATTACACAGGGGTGGGTGGTATTTACACCCATTACACAGCATTACACAGGGGTGGGAGGTATGTACACACATTACACAGGGGTGGGTGGTATTTACACCCATTACACAGCCTTGTGAGACAAGGGGAAGAGCACCCTGGCCAAAATGCCTTATGCTGGGAACACACGATACAATTTCCCATCTGATTGACGGGTGATCGGTCAGGTAGTTGTACCAAACTGCTCCTGATCGATTAAGGGGTCGATTTTCAGATGATAACTTCGCAAGATTCCTTTTGTCGATCCGAAAAGTGAGAAATAATCATAACTGCATTGTGTGTTCACAGCATCAGTCTAAAGGTTTAAAGAGAAACTCCGACCAAGAATTGAACTTTATCCCAATGAGTAGCTGATACCCCCTTTTTACATGAGAAATCTATTCCTTTTCACAAACAGACCATCAGGGGGTGCTGTATGACTGATATTATTGTGAAACCCCTCCCACAAGAAACTCTGAGTATGTACTCCTGGCAGTTTCTTGTCTGTGAACCTTGCTGCATTATGGGAAATAGCTGTTTACAGCTGTTTCCAACTGCCAAAAAATCATGCAGCAGCTACATCACCTTCCAACAGTAAAAATGTCACCATGTAATAAATGTCAGAATGTAAATCAGGGATTGAAAAGATTGTACAATGGGCAAACACTGACTAAATCATTTTATACATAATTATTGTAAAAATGAAGCACTTTTTTATTACATTGTCGTCAATTTACCAGAGGTTACCAACCTATTTATCTCTTGAGAGGTAATTTACCTCCTGTGATATCTCCAAACAGCAATTCTCCAGAAGTATAGGGGAAAATGTCGACAGAGAGAAATGCAAGAGATAAATGTGAGATAAGTATGAGATAAATAAGTGATAGTTAGTAGTTAGTTTTTCTCCAAATCACAATTCACCAGGGAAGAAAGGGGGTGTGGCCATTCGTTATTTTTTCATCTCTTTATCCCCTGAATGAACCTGGAGATATCGTGGTTTTCACACAGCAGCTGCTGCTGTGGAAGATGGAGCCTTTTGAGCTTACTCTGTTAGGCCTGGTGCACACCAAAAAACGCTAGCAGATCCGCAAAATGCTAGCAGATTTTGAAACGCTTTTTCTTATTTTTCTGTAGCGTTTCAGCTAGCATTTTGCGGTTTTGTGAAGCGTTTTTGGTGTAGTAGATTTCATGTATTGTTACAGTAAAGCTGTTACTGAACAGCTACTGTAACAAAAACCGCCTGGCAAACCGCTCTGAAGTGCCGTTTTTCAGAGCGGTTTGCGTTTTTCCTATACTTAACATTGAGGCAGAAACGCCTTCGCAATCCAAAATCTGCAGCAGCCCGGGAGTATGCGTTTCTGCAAAACGCCTCCCGCTGTGGTGTGCACCAGCCCATTGAAATACATTACCCAAGCGTATCCGCAGCCGCAAGCGGATCGCAAAACGCAGCCGAACCGCTCTAGTGTGCACTAGGCCTTAGAGCTTGCTTCTATTATGAGGAGACGAAGGCGCAGGAGGAGGGTCTGTTTAATCGCCCCTCGTATTTTTCGTGAGAGAACAGTTCTTGATCATTTTACTGAGACAGAGGTGGTGAAGAAGTTCAGACTCACTCGTGATATGATTTATGATATGATCCGGCAGTAAAAGGCGGGAATACTCTGGTCAGGTAGTGGTAATACTCCGCCTCCTACCCACAATGCTTCACTTTCAAGCTTACAGAGAGGAAAAGTATCCCATGCAATTAATTAATTAATACCGATTACCTAACTCTCTGCTTTCTCACACTTTCCTCATGCATATCTCTCCATTATCCCCTGCTATCAAACATTTTACTCTCTGTCCTTTCACACTGGTGAATTGACTCCAGAGTGTTAAAATACCTCATGAGATAAACTACCTACCTTTTTTCTCTTAGTAAATGCTCTCTGGTGAATTGACGCCATTATTTTCACTGGAGTTCCTCTTTAAGGGATAGGACAGTAGGTGAAGGGAAGCCATGTATGAGATGGTGGATTGGTGGCTAGTGGCCTCTGTCCTGGGTAGGAGAGTATGCTTGAAGAGGTGAGTTTCCAGGTTTGGTTGCCTCCCAAAGTGCATAAACCTAAACTATGTTGGTCTTCCTAAGTAATATGTCTGGATACAGATAGCTGATGAGTGTGTCCCAGTGTTCCTCCAGTCCACACTGACAGTTGTAAACAATAGTGATGTCATCTCCTGTCTCCTGTCTAGTCAAAAGAAGTAGACAGGTGGTGTGGTTTCAAATGGCCAGGGCTTCCAACAGTCTAAAGGTGGCCACACACCATGCAATTCTCCGATTCTCTGCTCGATTCTCTTATCTTCCGCTCGTTTTTCTTATCTTTTTACATTTACTTCTATGAGAAATCAACTAAAAAAAAACGATCGGAAGGAACATTGGACATGCCGGAAATTATCTATCCAACCCATCTATCGAGCGGAAAAAGTATGGTGTATTCCCAGCATAACATTTCAAAAATGTGACCCATGTACCACACACATATGTTACATTTTTCCCCAATTATGATAAAAATCATTGGAAACTCTGAGAAAATTGCTAGGGTGGGCATATTAATAAATTAGCAATCTCACAACCACCATACAATCTTTAGAAAAATTGAAGAAAAATTTCCAGCATTCCAGATCGATAAAAAACAAAAAACCGGGAAATACAATCTGATTTTTCAGTCGATTGAAAAAAAAAGGTTTAGATTTTTTTAGGAAGATCCGATCATATTTATCTAATTGCCGTAAAATCGGATCATTTTATTGTATCGTGTGTCACCTTAAACGTGGCCGTACACCTATTGATTTTTTTTTCCATGAATATACTGTACAGCTGATCAAATCTGCTAGAATTCTATGCGGCGAACAATTCCTGATCCATCGATTTTTGCGAAAGATCGGTCAATTGTGCCGGATGGAAGATATTGATTTGATATTGATGAAATCCATTGAAAATCTGTGTACAGTGTATGGAGGGATTCAATCAGATAGATTGCTCTCTGATTAGATAATGATCTGGGAAGGGTCTATCTGTTGGCCACATAGACCAGTGTATGGCCACCTATAGACTGCCATCACCTTTGGTAAAAGGCCCCGCCCCCTGTTTCTTGTAGCTTCTGTTAAAATAGTCACTGTGGGATTGGCATGGCACTAGGCCAAAGTGCTCATATCTGGTGGATATCTTAGATGTCTAGTTTTTAGTTTTGTTTATGTACTTTGGAGAGCAAGCAGATGACTAAATCTGTGTGTAAGTACTGTAAGGAATGACTAATCCACTTGTTTCATGTTTCAGATGATGGGACATCACATGACGAATCCCAGCTGGACCCGAGCGGTTCTTTTAATCTGGATGCTGCAGGTCTCCGGAAACAATTTATCTGTTCAGACTGTGGCAAGAGTTTCTCCCGGCCCTCCCACTTCATCATCCACCGGCGTATTCACTCTGGAGAGAAGCCCTACAAGTGCACTGAATGTAGCAAAAGCTTCTCCTGCAATTCTTACCTGGTCAAACACCAGCGCAGCCACACCGGTGAGCGCCCCTACTGCTGTCCTGATTGTGGCAAACAGTTCAACCAGAGCTCCAATCTCTTCAAGCACCAGAAGACCCACACAGGTTTCAAGCCGTTTGTCTGTGACCTGTGTGGGAAGTCCTTTACCCAGAAGTCCCACCTTGTGGTCCACCAGATTGTCCATACAGGAGAGAAGAGCTACCCCTGCACAGAGTGTGGCAAATGCTTCAGCAATAATGCCCGACTCGTGGCCCACGTACGAGTCCACACGGGGGAGAAGCCCTTCGGCTGTCCACTGTGCGACAAGCGATTCACACAGAAGTCCCACCTAGCCAAGCACAACATTGTCCATACCGGTGACAAACCATTTACTTGTCCTCAGTGTGGGAAGAGCTTTATCAGCAACAGTCATCTGGTTATACACCAGAGGTCCCACTCTGGAGAGAAGCCCTACTCCTGCTCCCAGTGCGACAAATGCTTCACCCAGAAGTCTGACCTGGTGCGGCACGAGAAGATCCACATCGGAGAAAGGCCTTATGTGTGCTCTACTTGTGGAAAGCGCTTCCTGTGCAAAGCCTACCTTGCCCAGCATGAGAAGATACACATGGACAGGGACATCTGACCCATCTGGAATACCCTACAAACATTTATTTTCTATGTTTCCATAGGCATATTTAATTTAGGTGAGCATAAAGTGTACCTGAAGAACATGTTTCAAACAAAATAGTTACCTCAGTAGTAGGAAGCCTCTGGATAACCCAGAGGTTTCCCAGATCATCCTGCAGTCCACTGATCCAGCACAGCACAAGAACCCTCTAAGCATATCCAACAAGAGTTTGCCGAATATGCTTCTGATGGCCACACTCCTGCCAAGTACAAGCCCATCCATACTGGGCATGTGCACATACGGTCCACACATGCCCAGTAGAACACAGCTCTTTGTGCGCTGCTTTTTTTTCTACATGTAGAAGCTTTTGTTCTACTGGGCATGCACAGTCCGTACTTACCCATGCTCAGTATGGATGCGCCCGTACTTGGCCAGGATCACAGCCAAAAGATGAAAGAGGGTCCTTATGCAGCAGCGGTGGACTCGAGGGTAAGTACGTTTGTTTTAATGTTTAGTTCCTTACAGGTTGGGTTAAAAGGATAGATGTTCTTATATTCATGGATGTGCAGAGGACAAATCTACATAATGCTATCGTCAATATGGACCAAAATCTCTGATGAATATCTCCAATAACTTGTTGAATCTATGCCATGAAGAATTAAAGCAGTTCTGAAGGCAAAAGGGGGTCCAACCTGTTACTAGCAATGTGTACCTAGTAAAGTGGCCATAATGAGAATTATGGCTACAGTGGCGCTCAGTGTCTAATTTGGGTGCCGGCAATCACCAGAGCTTAAATGAGAAAAAAAAAGTTATAATTTGGCCACCATCTATAGTCTATGCCTGAATTACATGTCCCATTGAGTTGGGGAAATAGTATTACACTCGGCATCTATTTTCAGCTTCACCCTGCGGCCAAATTTGGCTGTGGCCATTTTACATGTATGCCTGGGATCTGTATATGAGGTGTTTTCACCGCATATCCTCCTCGTCCTGTCAGAGCAGGTAGGGCCATAGCAAGGTCCACCAAAGCATGCTCAAGTCCCCCCCCCCCCCCCCCCCCCCCCCCATACTTCTGTTTAGAGCTGTGGAGTCAGAGCAATTTTGGGTACCTGTAGTCAGAGTTTGTGGTTTCAGTAAACTGAGGAGGAGGATTTTTGAACCAAATCCATAGCCTTTATAAAAATTAGACTAAGGAGTCGAGGAGTCTGAGCAATTTTGGGTACCTGGAGTCGGAGTCTGTGGTTTAATAAACTGAGGACGATGATTTTTGTACCAACTCCACAGCCCTGCATCTGTTGTTGTTTACAGAATGCCGTCTTACTTTCCCTTCCCTATGAAAACCAGGTGCACCCCATCCACACTCCTCCTGCCCTGAGCAAGCCTGATGGTGTCCAGAGGCACTCCACTGTCCTTCAGAGCTGCTCTGGTCGGCCCCATCTGCTGTACATAGCAGCAGCCGGCCTGGCATTACCCACACCATGGCTGTTGACTCTGTGTATATGTGAGCTGGGGCTGCTTTTGTTGACTGTTTTCTCTAGAGTCCTGAATAGTCCTCATATGGCATGATGACCAGATGAGTTCCCTCTCAACCTCTCCTCTCACTGGGGCCTCTTTTGCCTCTGCCTTGGCCTGGCCCTGCTAGCAGGATAGGAACCTTAGGGAGCTCCTATTCAGAATATCTGCTGTGTAGTTTATCCTTTATACCCCACATTTGTGTTTGGCTGTCTTAGACAGAGACACAAATCATACTATAACTTATAGCCACGTGCACCACTGAGCTAGGTGAACAGGAATTACAGGGAAGCGAAGGAAAGCTGCAGCAGGCTGGATTGCAGCAGTATCGCTTACATGTTTAGGCTGCTGGTTATGCGTATATAAACACGCATGTGAGAGGTCCTCATAACTTGTATACATCAGTGATCTTGCTAAATGACCATGAGCCTCAGCATACATATTGCACCCCTGAAGTCTTACATATACAGTGGTTTGCAAAAGTATTCAGCCCCCTTAAAGTTTTCCACATTTTGTCATATTACTGCCACAAACATGAATCAATTTGATTGGAATTCCACGTGAAAGACGAATATAAAGGTGTACACGTGAGGAGTGGAAGGAAAGCCTACATGATTCCAAAAATTTTTTTTTACAAATCAATAACTGCAAAGTGGGGTCTGCGTAATTATTCAGCCACCTTTGGTCTGAGTGCAGTCAGTTGCCCATAGACATTGCCTGTTGAGTGACTAAATAGAGTGCACCTTTGTGTAATCTAGTGTCAATACAAATACAGCTGCTCTGTGACGGCCTCAGAGGCTGTCTAAGAGAATATTGGGAGCAACAACACCATGAAGTCCAAAGAACACACCAGACAGGTCACGGATAAAGTTATTGAGAAATTTAAAGCAGGCTTTAGCTACAAAAAGATTTCCAAAGTCTCGAACATCCCACGGAGCACTGTTCCAGAAATGGAAGGAGTATGGCACAACTGTAAACCTACCAAGACAAGACCGTCCACCTAAACTCACAGGCCGAACAAGGAGAGCGCTGATCAGAAATGCAGTCAAGAGACCCATGGTGACTCTGGACGAGCTGCAGAGATCTACAGCTCAGGTGGGGGAATCTGTCCGTAGGACAACTATTAGTCGTGCACTACACAAAGTTGGCCTTTATGGAAGAGTGGCAAGAAGAAAGCCATTGTTAACAGAAAAGCATAAGAAGTCCCGTTTGCAGTTTGCCACAAGCCATGTGGGGGACACAGCAAACATGTGGAAGAAGGCTCTCTGGTCAGATGAGACCAAAATGGAACTTTTTGGCCAAAATGCAAAACGCTATGTGTGGCGGAAAACTAACACTGCACATCAATCTAAACACACCATCCCCACTGTCAAATATGTTGGTGGCAGCATCATGCTCTGGGGGTGCTTCTCTTCAGCAGGGACAGGGAAGCTGGTCAGAGTTGATGGGAAGATGGATGGAGCCAAATACAGGGCAATCTTGGAAGAAAACCTCTTGGAGTCTGCAAAAGACTTGAGACTGGGGCGGAGGTTCACCTTCCAGCAGGACAACGACCCTAAACATAAAGCCAGGGCAACAATGGAATGGTTTAGAACAAAACCTATCCATGTGTTAGAATGGCACAGTTAAAGCCCACATCTAAATCCAATAAAGCATCTGTGGCAAGATCTGAAAACTGCTGTTCACAAATGCTGTCCATCTAATCTGACTGAGCTGGAGCTGTTTTGCAAAGAAGAATGGGCAAGGATTTCAGTCTCTAGATGCAAGGATTTCAGTCTCAAAGCTGGTAGAGACATACCCTAAAAGACTGCCCGCTGTAATTGCAGCAAAAGATGGTTCTACAAAGTACTGACTCAGGGGGCTGAATAATTACGCACACCCCACTTTGCAGTTATTTATTTCTAAAAAAAAATGTTTGGAATCATGTATGATTTTCGTTCCACTTCTCACGTGTACACCACTTTGTATTGGTCTTTCATGTGGAATTCCAATAAAATTGATTCAGGTTTGTGGCAGTAATATGACAAAATGTGGAATACTTTTGCAAACCACTGTACATTCACATTACATATACAATACATTCATTACATATACTATACTTCCACAAATATACCAAGTATATCCCCCTCACAGACAGTATTAAGATGCCCCCATAAAAACTACCACCTCCCTGGTTTGCTGTACCTCTGAGAACTGCCACATATCTCACCTACCAAGGACTGCCCTCATGGTATAGCTAAACAAAATACTACCCCCAGCATTGCCACACATATACATATCCTAAGTCCTGCCCTCTCTTCAGTTCTGCTGTAATTTCACATTCACGTCATCTCACCAGTACTGCCACCCAGTGTTGCTCGGATGGATACCCCTCAATCACTAATTCGAGTAAATTCGGCCACGGCAGTATCGAAATCCGGATATGCCGTGATCCGGTTTTGAAAAGGAATTCCGAATTTGACTCAGATTTTAGCTGTGATTGCATGTAGAATCTGACTTTAACGTTAATAGCAAAACCCCCATACATGCTACAACCACCAAAATTGCATGGTTTATAAAGGTGAGAAGTGGCTACAACGTAAAAAAAAATCAAAAACCGTTTAGTTTTTGAGAAAATTGATTGTAAAGTTTCAGAAGAAAAAAGTATTCGTGATTAAGCGCCAAAACCTGCCGACTTTAGCGGTTAATAGTGAGGCCCCCTTACATGCTAGAAACACCAAATTTGCCAGATATGTTAAGTACCGTATATACTCGCATATAAGCCGACCCGCATATAAGCCGACCCCCCCCAACTTTTTCCTGAAAAAACAGGGAAAAATGATTGACCCCCATATAAGCCGGGGGTAGGAAATGCTGGATTGGTGCAGCCCCCCAGTGTGTCCCAGTATAGCTAGTATAGTGCCCAGTATAGGTAGGTAGTGTCCAGTATAGCTAGTATAGTGCCCAGTATAGCCAGTATAGTGCCCAGTATAGCGCCCAGTATGGGTAGGTAGTGCCTCAGTTTAGCTAGTATAGTGCCCAGTTTAGCTAGTATAGTGCCCCAGTATGGCTAGTAAAGTGCCCAGTTTAGCCAGTAAAGTGCCCAGTATGGGTAGGTAGTGCCTCAGTATAGCTAGTATAGTGCCCAGTTTAGCTAGTATAGTGCCCAGTTTAGCTAGTATAGTGCCCCAGTATGGCTAGTATAGTGCCCAGTTTAGCTAGTATAGTGCCCAGTTTAGCTAGTATAGTGCCCCAGTATGGCTAGTAAAGTGCCCAGTTTAGCCAGAATAGTGCCCAGTTTAGCCAGTATAGTGCCCAGTTTAGCCAGTATAGTGCCCAGCATAGGTAGGTAGTGCTTCCCCCTCCCCCCGCGGCCGCCGCTGCTATTACCTGCTTAGGCAGCGGCCGCTTCCTAATCCGCGTTCCCCTTCTGTTTCAGAGTCTATCACAGCAGCGCGCCCGGCGCTGCTGCTGTGACGATGCAGAGTGCAGGAAAGAGCGCGGCTCCCTATAGCGGCGATCTGTATCGCCGTTACCAGGGGAACTGCTCTTTCCTGCCCCCTGCATCGTCACAGCAGCAGCGCCGGGCGCGCTGCTGTGATAGACTCTGAAACAGAAGGGGAACGCGGATTAGGAAGCGGACGCTGCCTAAGCAGGTAATAGCAGCGGCGGCCGCGGGGGGAGCGGGGCTCGGACCACCCACCACTAGACCACCAGGGAAGACTCGCATACAAGCCAACCCCCCAACTTTTGACCCCCTTTTTGGGGGTCAAAAATTCGGCTTGTATGCGAGTATATACGGTAGTTTTTTTCCCCAAAAGACCTTATAGTTTTTGCGAAAATCAATTTTAACGTTTCAAAGAAAAAAAGTATACATTTAAATGCGGTAAATACATTAACTGTCATTTACCGCATTTAAATGTAAATTTTTTTTTCCTTTGAAACTTTAAAATCGATTTTCTCAAAAACTGTAAGGTATTTTTGCCCTTGTTCCTACTGTTCTACTTAAAGCGGTTTAATCCCCTGACATAATATTAAAAAAAAACATGTTTTCCTACTTTTTTAGATGCCATACGGCAGGGGTCTCAAACTCAATTTACCCGGGGGCCGCAGGAGGCAAAGTCAGGATGAGGCTGGGCCGCATAAGGGAGTTCACGTGTCCCCGCCGCAAAACGAGGGCTGCAGAGCCCCCAAATTGCCCCGGGGGGCAATCCGCCGGCATTTCCTGGAAGGGGCAGAGCTTTCAGCTTCAGCTCTGCCCCTCCTGACGTCAATCGCGGCGGATCGCCGCCTCTGCCCGCCCCTCTCACTCTTCCTTCACAGGGAGGGGCGGGGGAGAGGCGGCGATCCATTCGGCGATTGACGTCAGGAGGGGCAGAGCTACAGCTGGAAGCTCTGCCCCTCAGCGCAGTCGTGGATGTTTGCGCGGGGGATTTGGGGGTCTGCAGCCCTTGTTTAGCAGCGGGGATGCGGCGGATTACTTGGGAGCACTGAAGCGAACTATAAGGTAAAATGGGCAAATATAGTTCGCTTCCGTGTCTCTTTTGCTTTTGCCGGCAGGCGGGGCCGTTTTAAGCAACAATGGGGCCCCAGAGCAAAATAAACCTGCCCTCCCCCCCCCCCCCCCCCCCCCCCCCAACAGATACCCTGGAACAAAAATCGGCATTAAGGGACCTTTTTTGCAGCTGGTATAGTCAGGGTGTGAAGCCCCAATCGGTCGGAGCTCCACATTCTGGCTACCCCAGCCTGCATGGGGGACAAGGGGTTAAAAAGTTTCAGGAGGGGGGACCCCACATAATTTTTTTTAAAAAAAATTCCCACACTCTAAACATAAAAAAAAATAAAATGGGAAAATAGGAAAAAATGCCAGGAATCTTCATACAGCCATATTGCGGCTGTATAGCGATCCCTGGCCAAAGCGCTGCGGCTGCGTATGGACCCCCTGGAAACCCTGTCTGGAAATGTATTGCTCTTTCTTTTGATACATGTAAAATTACACTACCGTTAGGTTTGCTACTAAAAGTGACATTTACCGCATTTAAAAGTATACTATTTTCCTTCGAAACTTTAAAATCGATTTTCTCAAAAACTATAAGGTCTTTTTGAAAAATTGTTTTTTCCTCTTATTCCCAATGATCTCCTTAACATATCCTGCAAATTTAGGGTTTCTAGCATTTGGGGTGGATTTGCTATTAACCATTAAAGTCGGCGGGTTTTTAAGTGTGTATTTTTTTCCTTTGCAACTTTAAAATCGATTTTCACAAAAACTATAAGGGCGAGTTGAAAAATTTTTTTTTCCTCTTGTAGCCACTGGGGGCCCCTACAAGCTCTGGGGCCACAAAATGTTGTATTGCGCGCCGCAAATGGCCCGCGGGCCGCGAGTTTGAGACCCCTGCCATACGGTTATCATATTTGCATTTGTGAATTAGTATTATTTATTTAAAAGTTATAGGTTTCCAGAAGTACAGTTTTTGCTTTATGAGCTGACTTTGCATTTTATTCATAACTGGTTTTATTCATTATTCATTGCTGTTTTGCAGGCAGAAATGCTTTCAGTGTCTCTCTGTCTCCAGCAGCTTCTCTGCAGTCAGAGAATGTCACATTCCTCACTTGATACATTTAAGTAAACACAAGATAACATTATCTAAAGTTGGGATGCATCTGCATTTCACTGAACTGAACTTTCAAGCTCTGTGTGTAACCCTTCGAATGCTGGTCTAGTAAAAAAAAAAAAAAAAAAATGCAGGTTGCATATAATATGCTGTAAATAATGTTTTTAGAGCAAAGATGGAATGCAGGGTTATATTCCACTTTAACATATCTGGCAAATTTGAAATTTCTAGCATGTAAGGGGGCTTTGCTAATAACCGCTAAAGTCTGTGTGTGCGTGGGGGGGGGGGGTTTCAGGTAATAATCATAGCCTTTGATCACAGCTAAATCCGTTATCACGAGTCGGATTTGCACCACGATCACAGGTGCATTTGGAACTGAATCCGTTATCGAGAGGTGATCACAAATTCGGAATCCGACCTCGTGATCATTAAAAACTGCTCGTGATCACAGGTTACCAGTAATCACGAGGCTGTGGAGAGCAAAACTGCTGCCACCTTCTCCATATTACACCACCAGTTTTTTGGTACTTTAGTCCTAATGGAAAGCTTCTCATAGTGATAATCCTTAATAGCTGTACCACATACCCACTCAGACCTGCATTAGGGAGCCCTCTCCTGTGGGTTCAGGATGGGGGTCCTCCTCATGAGCATGTCAACAGTCAAGATACAGGAGGAGAGAGTGTGCTTATCCATTGCCCTATACTGCCAGCAATCAGTGGGTGCAGAGGTCATAGCTGGGCCAGATGCCCATCAGAGGTCTCTGCCTTTGTGGCCCCGCTTCCGATGCCTGTGTCAGTAATAAGTTGTAGCTGCATTATTATTGGGGCAGTCTAACGTTTATTTTGCATACATGTGTTATAATTAATTCACTTGCCCTTATAAAAATCCTATCTGCGGCACAGTATTTAATGCATTTACTAGAACATTATATTATATGAATTTTACTTAATTATTTTTTTATTTATTTTTTTGTAAAAAAAAACAAAAAAAAAAAACCCTGTAGTTTCTTTGATAATAAAAAAAATACAATAAAATATTTGTGGCGCTAATTATTTATACCTTCTGCGCGCAAACTGTTTCTGGAAGCTAACGTCCTCCATTTGCTGCATCTGTTTTGAATGCAAGTTGTGAAATCTGCCCGTGTTTTGGACTCTGCAAATCTATGAAGCTAGCTAGCCTCCATTTGGAAGCGCTGCCAATTTCTTCTGTTCTACAAAAATGTAAGTCTATTTATGGCTAGCTACATTCATGTGTATCTGTTTGCATTCAGTTTATCTAGATTAGGGTTTAGTGCATAGTTAGCATCTGATTTGCTTTCAAGGTGTGTATTTGAGTCCCTGGGGGGCGCTGCACACCTCTGTTGGTGTCATTTCAGTTGCAACCTGATTAGGAGCACTGCCAATTTTTTGCTGTTCTTTAGAACATGTGTGGACCATTTTATGGCTAGCAGCCCCAGGTTTGCACTATGTTTTAATTATTAGCTAGAGGTTAGGCCTATTCCATGAGGGCACGTCAACATCGTGGAAGAATCTAGTATTGAACAACCTGTGCACAAACTGTTTCTGGAAGCTAACGTCCTCCATTTGCTGCATCTGTTTTGAATGCAAGTCACGTCCTGTGCCCGTGTTTTAGGCTTTGCACATCTATGCAGCTGGTCAATTTGAGTGTAGCCTCCATTTGGAAGCGCTGCCAATTTCCTCCTCCTTGTTGAGATAAAAGATAAGACTAGTGAACAGCAAAAACATGAAAATATCCACTGACCCGTATAAAGTGAGAAAACAGCCTATCACATTCAGCAGCCCTTTGGGACCCCCGGAAGAGAGGCCTCCCTGCGCTTGGGCACTAGCACCGCACTGCCCGATCCAAAGGCTTTTTCCTCCAAAGGTAAGTATCTACATTTGCCAACAGCAAACCTCACTGGTTTGCTTTAACTGAGAGGGATATGGGGGTTGGCATATTGATTTCTTTTTTAAACCATACACAGTCTGGCCATCCTGCTGATCCTCTGCCTCTAACTTGATGGCTGTACATCTTTTTTCAACTCGGATAACTATGTAACGATGTAACTTTTTCTCAGACTATACTGGATTTTTTTTAAACAATCCTTTGCACTAGTTTCCCTATACTTTTGCTATCACACAGCTAGTAATTCACATACTTCTTAGCAACTCTGACTATGGTTTGAAATGACCCAGGTGAAAGTTACAAACCCTGACTACTTAATAGCAGACAATGTATAAAGAATGCAGTCCAGATTTACTGGATCACTTTTGGTACCCCTACTTCAGATGGGACATCCACTACAACATGGGAGAGGAAACGAGTGAAGAGCAGGGATACTGGGGTCCATTGGGAATCTTACTAGAGATGTGAGTTGGACATCAGTGGTGCTCACCGCCAGGTCGTGATCACGCTTACGCGTGGATTCACGACCATTTTGACGCATTCCGCCTCGGACACGCTAAGCCGTGAATAGATTTTCAACCACGAAAATCTACTTCGGCTTCGCGTGAATGCGAACAGAAATCCGCATTCACGCTCGTGAAACCCGGCGCTGAAGTCGTGGTTTGCGGAAATGCGTCAAACTATGCGGAAGTGACACATTGCAGGCCAATCAGAGTGCCCCAGCCAGGCCCTAGCAACCAATCACAGGAGGGGAGCTATGCCCTCCCCTCCTGAATATAAAGCGGCGGCCATGATGGAAAAGCTCTGTCCTTGCTAGACTGTGGTGCTGAGAGGATTATCTCCAGGCCATTGTTGTTTGAGCAAGTGCATTTATTGTGTTAAAAACAAAGCGGTTTTTTTTGCTAACACTGCTCTTATACTGTACACAGTTAGCTAGTCAGTGAGTGATTGCTGTAGTTAGTTGTAGTCAGTGTAGTGTAGTGGGAGTGTGGGAGTCTAGTGATTATTTAACTGTGTGTAGTGCAGGCAGGTTCAGTGCTGCAGTGTAGTCAGTGTAGTGGGAGTGGGGATTATCTGTGTGTAGTGCAGGCAGGCAGGTTAGTGCAACTGCAGTGTTCACTTGTATATTCCAGTGACAGTTATACACTTGTACTATTTGCAGGCAGCCAGTCACACCACCGGCGCCGCCACTCTCTGCCAGCGCTGTTCATTCATTCTGTCAGTGACCTTGTGCCGTGCCCAGTGCCCACTGCTCGCTCGCTGGCATATGAGCATCTCATTACACAGTGTGACATCCTTGTGTGCCCACTGCATCCTTCAGTGACCTAGTTGTATATCCAGTGCCCACTGCTGTGCCCACTGCATCCTTCAGTGACCTTGTGCTGTGCCCACTGCATCCTTCAGTGACCTAGTTGTATATCCAGTGCCCACTGCTGTGCCCACTGCATCCTTCAGTGACCTTGTACTGTGCCCACTGCATCCTTCGGTGACCTAGTTGTATATCCAGTGCCCACTGCTGTGCCCACTGCATCCTTCAGTGACCTTGTACTGTGCCCACTGCATCCTTCAGTGACCTTGTACTGTGCCCACTGCATCCTTCAGTGACCTAGTTGTATATCCAGTGCCCACTGCTGTGCCCGCTGCATCCTTCAGTGACCTTGTACTGTGCCCACTGCATCCTTCAGTGACCTAGGTGTATATCCAGTGCCCACTGCTGTGCCCACTGCATCCTTCAGTGACCTTGTACTGTGCCCACTGCATCCTTCAGTGACCTTGTACTGTGCCCACTGCATCCTTCAGTGACCTAGTTGTATATCCAGTGCCCACTGCTGTGCCCATTGCTTCCTTCAGTGACCTTGTGCTGTGCCCACTGCATCCTTCAGTGACCTAGTTGTATATCCAGTGCCCACTGCTGTGCCCACTGCATCCTTCAGTGACCTTGTACTGTGCCCACTGCATTCTTCGGTGACCTAGTTGTATATCCAGTGCCCACTGCTGTGCCCACTGCATCCTTCAGTGACCTTGTACTGTGCCCACTTCATCCTTCAGTGACCTTGTACTGTGCCCACTGCATCCTTCAGTGACCTAGTTGTATATCCAGTGCCCACTGCTGTGCCCACTGCATCCTTCAGTGACCTTGTACTGTGCCCACTGCATCCTTCAGTGACCTAGGTGTATATCCAGTGCCCACTGCTGTGCCCACTGCATCCTTCAGTGACCTTGTACTGTGCCCACTGCATCCTTCAGTGACCTAGTTGTATATCCAGTGCCCACTGCTGTGCTCACTGCATCCTTCAGTGACCTTGTACTGTGCCCACTGCATCCTTCAGTGCCGTTGTACTGTGCCTGGTGCATCCTTCAGTGACCTTGTACTGTGCCCACTGCATCCAGTGATTCATTACTAGCAACGTGTCTGGCAGGGTTTCGCGGGGTGAGAGGAAAGGGAGTTCAATTGCCTCAGCCACTTCTGGGACTGCTCCACGTCCAGGGAGAGGACGCCCAGCTGTACGTGGTCGTGATGCAGCAGAAAGGGGGGCAGCAAAGCCTGGGCCGAGTCAGCGGACGCCATTGTCCAAATATTTTAAAGTTTCTGGTCCCCGTGTGGTGGTTGAGCAAATGGAACCTGACGTACTCATGGACATCATGACTTCCTCCCAGACCTCTACTGTGAGCACCACTCCAAGCAGCAGCAGCAGCCAACGTCCCACGCTTGTTGTGGCATCCACCCCAGCACCCACTGGTCAGCAGCCCTCCCAGGATGACAGCGTTCTGTCCCTCAGTCCGGCTTCTGGGAACCTGCTGATGCAAGAAGCTCAGGACTTACTGGGGACTGATGTGGCGGAGATTGAGATCGGGCCACAATCACAAGCGTTGTTGAGTTCTGGTGATGAAGAAGAGGGGTCTGTGTCTGGGGATGTAGGGACAGAAGAGGAGGCGGTGGAGTCAGAGGAAGAGCTGGATTATGAAGATGCTGCTGCTGATGACGACGTTGTGGACCCTAACTATGTGCAGCCTGCTGAGTCCGTGGAAGAATGGTCAGAGGCAGAGCAGGATGACGAGTCACCTCGGCCTAGGCAAGGATATCACCATATGTCAGGCAGGGGCAGGGGCATCGGCAGCAGTGGGCGTGGAGGAAGTAGACAGGACACTGCTTCAGCCGGCACCACCACCATGCAACCCCCGGCAACTACTACCACACATTGTTCCGCTGCACCCTCTGCTAGTGGGGGCCGCAGTAAATTAAAGTCACCAGTGTGGGATTGCTTTGACGAATGTACTGATGACAAAAGGTATGCGGTGTGCAGGTTATGCAGCAAAAGATTGAGCCGTGGGAAAAGTCTGAGCAAGATGGGTACCTCATCCCTCCAGGGCCACCTGAGAAGCCGCCACTGCCGCAAGTATGCGGAGTTTAAGAGGAAGCAGGCACTGCTGGCAGGGGTTCCTGAGAGCAGAAGGCCCACCAGCGCAGCAGCATCATCCCTCCCTCAGGGTCGTGAATCCCCCACAGCAGCAGCAGTAGTAGCACGCAAGCGCTCTTCCACCTCGGCTACTCAGGACACAGACATTGAGGCTGGCAGCCAGTGTTCGTCTCTCTCCTCTGTCTCCCCTGCATCCCAGCGTCGTCAGACCCTGCTGAGCGACACCTTTCAGGGTCTGACCAAGCCTCTGCCTCCAAGCCACAGGCGGATCCGCAAACTAAATGGCTTGCTGGCCCGGGCCATGGCATCACAGCTGCTTCCCTATTCCCTGGTGCAGGAGGGGAGCGCCATGCGGACGCTGCTCCAATTTGGCATCCCCGAGTGGCAAGTCCCCAGTCGCCACTATTTCAGCAGGAGCGCGATCCCAGCACTCCACAAGTTTGCGGTGGAAAACGTGGCCCGTTCCCTGGACTACTCTGTGGGCAAGCGGGTCCACGTGACCATGGACTCGTGGAGTAGCAGATTTGGGACAGGTCGCTACCTGTCCTTTACGGCCAACTGGGTGACACTGATGGAAGGGAGGGAGGACAAGAGCGCATCAGCCCAGCTAGTGGTGCCACCACGCGGGATCAGGGGGGATGCAGAAGGGTCCTGTCACGACACTCCCTCTGCACCCGGAAAGCAAGCCCGCCTCGGCAGCAGCAGCGCCAAGCCTCGGCACTGCCAAGCCCTTTTAAAATTGGTGACCCTGGGGAAGGAGAGGCTTACGGCCACCAACGTCCTGGCCGCCCTCAGGAAGCAGGAGCGGAGGTGGCTGACCCCCAGAGGCCTGGAAGTGGGGTATGTGGCAGCCGATAACGGGGCAAACCTGGTGGCAGCAGTGCAGCAGGGAAACCTCCAGCACATCCCCTGCTTGGCCCACGTGCTCAATCTTGTGGTGCAGCGCTTCTTGCGCACCTACCAGGGGATGAGCGAGCTGCTGCAGGATGCCCGGGTGGTGGTACGCTTTTTCCGCCTGTCAGCCACTGCCTCTGCACTCTTGTCCACCTTACAGCAGCAGTATGGAAGGCCACAACACCGGATGATCATCGACATGCCAGTTCGCTGGAATTCGACTCTGGCCATGTTGGAGCGGCTGTGTCAGCACAGGCTGGCTCTTAGGGCCTACATGCTAGACCCAAGTGTCCCCAGCAACCAGCAAGTCCCCATGATTACTGCCACTCAGTGGACACTGATGCAGCAAGTATGCCTGGTGTTGAGTCCCTTCCTGGAGGCAACCAAGATGGTCAGTGAGGAGCGGGCCTCTGTGTGCCAGTGGGTGCCCTTGGTTTGTCTACTGGAGCAGGCAATGGACAATTTAATTGAGCGTGGGGATGAAGCCCTGAGGCAGTTGGAAGAACAGGAGCAGATGGCAGCACAGTCCAGCTCAGAGGAGGGCTCACAGCAGGTAGTGGAAGAGTTGGAGGTCCCTAACCTGAATGAGGAGGAGGAGCAGAGTGCAGCAGGCGTTGTACGTGGATGGCGGTTTAAGGAGGACAACGACATGGCACAGGAAGAGGACAGGCATGCGTTATGGGACGAGGAAGATCTTGCTGGCAGGGCCCACTTGTTTCCCATGGCTGTGCACATGTTGCGCTGCCTTCGCAGGGACCCCCGAGTGATCCAGATGCGTTCAAGGGAGGACATCTGGATTACCTTGATGCTTGATCCCCGTCTGAAAGGGAAGCTGGGAGACTTAATGACGCCATCCACCACCGAGCAACGCACAAGGGAGTTGAAGGAGGCCCTTGTGCGCAGACTACTGGAAGCATTCCCCCAGCCTTCCACCCCCACTGTAACTGCTCTCCCAAGCCAGCAAGAGGTGCCTGCCATTGCCACCAGCAGCACAACAACAACCACCAGCAGCAGCAGCAGCAGCAGCAACTGGCGCCCCGGAGACCTGAAGAGCCTAAGCAAGAGCCTGTATGCAGTGCAGCAGCCCAGAACAGAGGTGCCCGCCACAGCATCCACCACCAACCAGCACAAGCAACGACTGACCACCATGGTGTCTGACTATATGGGGTCATCCAGCGGGCTCAATGACACCGACAGCCCCGTGGACCCCTTGGAGTACTGGGTCAAGAGACTGGACATCTGGAGCGAGCTTTCCCAGTACGCCCTGGAACTCCTATCCTGCCCTCCTTCCAGTGTCCTCTCAGAGAGATGCTTTAGTGCGGCCGGTGGCGTGGTCACAGAGAAGCGCTCTCGGCTCTCCCACGCCTCTGTGGACAAACTCACCTTCCTGAAAATCAACCAGGCTTGGGTGGAAGGTGAGTTCCTGGCCCCTATTGTCGGACACAGGGGGACATGAAGTGGCTGCTGCATGTGCTGTTGTTAACTATGCCTGCCTTTATAAAGACAGTTACTACCTGCCTAGTGCCTACCTTGGTTAATTTTTTGGTGTTATGGTACTACTACCAGTAAGTTGCCATGGTCCTCCTTCTGAGCTGCTGAACTGACCGCCCGCTTTGTCCTCCTGACTCAGTCGCTACTACACTCTGCGTTCACACTGCCCGGGTCACTGGGTGCATTTCATTTTTTGGCCAGCACTATGACGCTGTGCTGCTACTACTAGCACCAGTATGTTGCCATGGTCCTTCTGTGCTGCTGAATTGACCGCCGGCATTGTCCTCCTCCTCCTGACTCACTCGCTTCCACCAATGTACTCTGTCTGCGTTCACACTGCCCGGGTCACCGGGTGCATTTAATTTTTTGGCCAGCACTATGATGCTGTGCTGCTACTGCTACTACTACCACCAGTATGTTGGCATGGTCCTTCTGTGCTGCTGCTGCTGAACTGACCGCCCGCATTGTCCTCCCTCCTCCTGACTCAGTCGCTTCCCGCTGCTGCACTCTGCGTTCACACTGCCCGGGTCACCGGGTGCATTTAATTTTTTGGCCAGCACTATGACGCTGTGCTGCTACTACTAGCACCAGTATGTTGCCATGGTCCTCCTGTGCTGCTGCTGAACTGAACGCCCGCTTTGTCCTCCTCCTCCTCCTGACTCAGTCGCTACCACGGTACCACCAATGTACTCTGTCTGCGTTCACACTGCCCGGGTCACCGGGTGCATTTAATTTTTTGGCCAGCACTATGACGCTGTGCTGCTACTACTACCACCAGTATGTTGCCATGGTCCTTCTGTGCTGCTGCTGCTGAACTGAACGCCCGCTTTGTCCTCCTCCTCCTCCTGACTCAGTCGCTACCACGGTACCACCAATGTACTCTGTCTGCGTTATCACTGCCTGGGTCACCGGGTGCATTTAATTTTTTGGCCAGCACTATGACACTGTGCTGCTACTACTAGCACCAGTATGTTGCCATGGTCCTTCTGTGCTGCTGCTGCTGCTGAACTGAACGCCCGCTTTGTCCTCCTCCTCCTCCTGACTCAGTCGCTACCACGGTACCACCAATGTACTCTGTCTGCGTTATCACGGCCCGGGTCACCCGGGTGCATTTAATTTTTTGGCCAGCACTATGACGCTGTGCTGCTACTACTAGCACCAGTATGTTGCCATGGTCCTTCTGTGCTGCTGCTGCTGCTGAACTGAACGCCCGCTTTGTCCTCCTCCTCCTCCTGACTCAGTCGCTACCACGGTACCACCAATGTACTCTGTCTGCGTTATCACGGCCCGGGTCACCCGGGTGCATTTAATTTTTTGGCCAGCACTATGACACTGTGCTGCTACTACTACTACTACCACCAGTATGTTGCCATGGTCCTTCTGTGCTGCTGCTGCTGATCTGACCGCCCGCATTGTCCTCCTCCTCCTGACTCAGTCGCTTCCACCAATGTACTCTGTCTGCGTTCACACTGCCTGGGTCACCGGGTGTATTTAATTTTTTGGCCAGCACTATGACGCTGTGCTGCTACTACTACTACCAGTATGTTGCCGTGGTCCTTCTGTGCTGCTGAACTGACCGCCCGCATAGTCCTTCTCCTGACTCAGTCGCTACCACCACTGCACTCTGCGTTCACACTGCCCGTGTCCACTGACAACTCTGCTGCAATGTCATTGCTAATTGCTGCAAAAAAAACAAAACAAAAAATTACAAAAACCTCTCTGGGGCCTTTTTGGCGTCAGCCACTCATCGTCCTCCAGCGGTACCTTCGCCGCCAAGTGCCATTGGAACTCGCCTTCACCTCTTTGACTGCTTAACGCGTATATCCCTTTTTAAAACCACTTATTACCAATTAATAGCCCCATTTAAAGTGTTGATTTCACTTTAAAATCCATTTTCTATAGAAAAAAAAATGTTGGGGGAATTTTTTATGTTGAAGTTATGTTGCCCCTTATCACCTCGATAATCCATGAAATTTGGGGGATTGTAGCATGTATGGGGGCTTTGTTATTAACGTTAAAAGAAAATCCGCCTCCGGGCGGGAATCCACGCGTGATTACGCCATTCACGGCAGAAAATCCGCGTGATTGCGTGGACGCGAACGAAAATCCGCATGCGGCGGGGCCGAATGCGGATTTTTTTTTGCAACCACGCGGATTGCCGAATTCGTGGATGAGGCACATCCGAGCATCCCTGTTGGACATTTTATTTTCAATGTTTGCCCAAGATTTGTTTTCCGAAGTCAATGAGTGACTCAGACTCACCAGTCTCATTGGTTACTGAAAAGTCATTTTTGTGCGGAGTGGCCCTTAAATGTGAATAATCTTACCAACTGAATGCTTTAGAAGTTGTTCTTTGTATACTTTGTAAAGCTGTGTATAAACAGAAGCAGTTATACTGTATGTCCTGTTTTCCCACTCTAGTCTCTACCCAGTATTGGAGCTTGGCGATTGCATTGTGCTGTTCCTCCTGTGGACAGAACCTTATCAGTACATTACTATTGATGACAGAACACTCTGCCTCATCACTGATGTCCCTTTAAAGAACATCTGAAGTGAGAGGGATATGGAGGCTGCCATATTTATTTCCTTTTAGTCAATACCAGTTACCTGGCTGTCCTGATTTTTCATGCATCAGTAGTATCTGTATCACACATTTGAAACAAGCATGCAACAAATCCAGTCAAACATCTAAACTGCATGCTTGTTCAGGGTCTATAGCTAAAAGTGGCAGAGGACAGCCAGGCAACTGGTATTTCCTAAAAGGAAATAAATCTGGCAGCTTCACTATCTTCCTCACTTCAGGAGGCCATCTGTAGGTCCCGAATCCAGAAGCACAACCAGCATGTCCACAATGTATAAGTCAGGTAAGGAGTCAATAACCCTTCCAGGAATGTGGACTGCTATTCAGGCTGTGCTTTCTGTATCACTCAGCAGCCTGTAACACTCAACTTTAAGCATCACTCTAAATACATCATCCAGCAGGCTGCTCAGATGTTACCTGCTTGGGTAGCAAGACTTCTGCAGCTACATTTTTTCATTTATCTTGAAGCAGCCTAGCTGAAGAAGCTAGAGGTGGCCCCAGTTGGACCACCTCTGCTGAGAATTTGACGTGTATAACGTAGCCCAATCCCCTTCATTGCCTGAGGGCATTGTCCTCTTACTCACCCAGATGGGTCAATAGCCTAAAAGCTATTGATACATCTGTACAGCCCCACACTGTCGCCCAAGGGATTGAATCTTGACCCTTGCTGGGCAGCAGTACTCATACAAGGCTTGAGAGTCAGCAAGTGACATGAGTATGTGAGCAAAAAGGGAGGTGAACCGCTCCCCAGACTATTTCTACAGACTCCCAGACTGATGGAAGACGACTTTTCCAATCGCTGGCACTAATTCAATCCACTAAGGCGCTGCTCTAAGCCTGTCGAGTGCAGATTGGTAGGCAAAAAGAGGGGTGGGGAACAGAGCGCTCCAATAGAGTAAGGCCTGGGGCACACCGAGCGGTTTTTGAAGCAATATGCAAATCGCTTCCGCCTTGGAAAACGCTTGGCTGATGTATTTCAATGGGCTGGTGCACACCGGCGGTTTCCGGTTTTTGGCACACCGCAAACGTGGGTCCTGCAGCACTTTTGCGGTTTGCAGAAGCGTTTCTGCCTCAATGTAAAGTATAGGAAAAGCTCAAACCGCTCTGAAAAACGCTAGATCAGAGCGGTTTCCAGGTGTTTTTGTTACAGAAGCTGTTCAGTAACAGCTTTTACTGTAACAATATTTGTAATCTGCTTCACAAAAATGCTCCAAAAAAACGCTAGGCATGTTTAGAAAACGTCTCTAAACGTGCCTAGAATCGCTCTGAAATCTGCTCCAAAAACCTCTAGCGTTTTGAGGATCTGCTAGCGGTTTTGGTGTGCACTGGGCCTCAAAGAGGTTTATAGCTTTTAAGTATTATGTGTTCATACAGTGCTGAAATCTTATGCTTGGCTTTTAAAGGGTACATATGTCAAAAAAGGTGGAGGAACAGAGTGCTCCAATAATGTAAAACAGTCGGATTTACAGCCGTACCTCTCCAACTTGTGTTTTTATTGAAAATTAATTTTGTAAGTGCAGTTTTATCTTTGGGCTGGTGCACACCGAGCGCTTTTTCAGCGTTTCTGCAGCCGCTTTCGGCTGGGGATCCGCTTGGTCAATGTATCTCAATGGGGTGGTGCACACCAGAGTGGAAGGCGTTTTGCAGAAACGCATACTCCCGAGGTAAGGCATTTTTTGGATTTCGAATGCGTTTCTGCCTCAATGTTAACTATAGGAAAAACGCAAACTGCTCTGAAAAACGCCTGTTCAGAGCGGTTTTGCCGGCGTTTTTGTTACAGAAGCTGTTCAGTAACAGCTTTACTGTAACAATATATGAAATCTACTACACCAAAACCGCTACACAAAACGCTAGCTGAAACGCTACAGAAAAAGAAGAAAAAGCGTTTCAAAATCTGCTAGCATTTTGCGGATCTCCTAGCGGTTTTTGGTGTGCACCAGGCCATAGTTAGAGGTGCTATAAATCTAACACTGTTGGGGCGCTCTGATTGCCCACTTTTTTTGACATGAATATGTGCTTAAGTGGAGCATAAGATGTCAGCATTGTATGAATGCACAATGATGCTGTATCCTAGATGAAATATGCAGTCAATCCTGCCCAGAAACATAAAAAATTAAAAAGTGAACCTAAGGCAGTTTAAAAAAAAAAAAAGTTAGATACTTACCTATGTAGAGGAAGGCCTCTGTATAGTCTAGAGCAGGCATGGGCAAACTTGGCCCTCCAGCTGTTACGGAACTACAAGTCCCACAATGCATTGCAGGAGTCTGACAGCCACAGTCAAGACTCATAAAGGCAAATGCATTGTGGGACTTGTAGTTCCGTAACAGCTGGAGGGCAAAGTTTGCTCAAGCCTGGTCTAGAGGCTTTCCAAGGTCTTCTCATCATCACCATTGCCGCACATGGACCCTCTGGACATATTCAACAAGAGCTTGTCAGATATGTTCTCGTGGCCAAGCTCCCGGCCGAGCACAGAGCATGGCCACAAACTGTCAGGGTTTGTTCACACTGCAGGCGTTTTAGTTTTTTTTCGCCCACGTGGTTTTTAAAAACGCCCCCCGACCGCATGGACAATGAATGGCTATAAAAAGGTTCATATCAGCACGGGTCGTGCGCTATGCGGCTAGCAAATCGGTGTGTATACCATTTTTGAGGCGATTCCGCCTTAATGGAAAGTAAAGGAGAAACGCAAAATGCTCACAAAATCGCTTTGTGTAGTGATTGCGTTCGCGTATTTAAGAATAAATACATTGTATTTATTCTTGTCTGGATCAAGTAGTTCACTTCCTGACTTGCGTCAGGGAGTGAATTACAAAACCGCTCGGGAAAAATGTTTAGAAAACCGCTAAAGCACAAAAATGAAATGCCCACCCAAGTGTCGGGAGTCAGAAAATAAAAGACGCCTCAAAAACAGCCCACTGCAGACAGACACGTGAGCCGAACGCAATGTGAACAAGGCCTCAGAGTAGAGGCCTGCGCGGGTCCACTTTTTCAGACCCGCAATTAGGGTTGCCACCTTTAGGGTAAAAAAAATACCGGCTTGTGGGTGTGGCCTGAGGGGTGTGGCCTAAAAGTGGGAGTGGTTTGTTACAGACCTTTTTAAAGGTCAACTGACCTGCGAGGGATATGGAGGCTGCCATAATATATTTACAAATGCAAATTTCCTGGCTGCCCTGCTTATTCTTGGCCTCTAGCCAGAGCCCCTGAACAAGCACAAGCATTTAGTCATTTTGTGACTAAAAATCTGACAAGATTAGCTGCCTGTTTTTTTGGGGTGTTTGATGCAGACATACTAATGCCAGAAAGCTCAGCTGTAAAACCAGGCAACTGGCTTCGTTTAAAAGGAAATCAATATAGCAGCCTCCTTATCCCTCTCTCAGGTCAGCTGACCTTTAATGCTAGGTACACACTATACAATTTTTTCTGCCTATTTCCAACAGTTCCAATCTGATTTCCAATCGATTTTCTGTTCACTCCTATGGAAAATCTATCGGAAATCAGATCGGTAATAGTCAATCAGTCAGAAAATTGTGTAGTGTGTACCTAGCATTAGGCTTGATCTGGGTCTCTTAAAGGCAGCATTAAAGGGAACCTAAACTGAGAATGATATGGCTTTTTCCTTTTAAAATAATACCAGTTGCCTGACTCTCCTGCTGATCATGTGTCTCTAATACGTTTAGCCACAGCCCCTGAACAAGCAGCAGATAAGGTGCTCTGACTGAAGTCAGAATGGATTAGCTGCATGCTTGTTTTAGGTGTGTGATTCAGCCACTACTGCAGCCAGAGATCAACAGGGCTGCCAGGCAACCAGTATTGTTTAAAAGGAAACATCCATAACCCTCTCAGTTTAGGTTCTGTTTAATGGGTGTATTTATACTTACCTGGGGAGCTTCCTCCAGCCCTATCAGGTGCATGGGCTCCCTCACCAGCTGCTCCATTCACTTGATATGCTCCCCCTGGTAATATCTGGCTGGCCGCGCTCTTCTGTGTCATGTGTCTACCCCCTCTAGTGCTCCTGCAGCGGGGAGCATTCCGCACCTGTGCAGTAGTGGCCGGGTCGCGTAAATGCAGAAGCACATGGCTGGCTGTGATTGTCCAGATTACAGTGGGGAAGGGGGAGGATATCTAGTGAATAGAGAGGCTGCAAGGAAGCCCAAACACCTCATGGGGCTGTAGAGAGCACCCAATAATAACATTTCAGGTACACTTTAACCTCCTTGCGACCGCCTAACGCCGATGGGCGGTTGTAAAGTGGCTCCCCCAGGACCTCCTAATGCCAATTGGCATTAAGTCATGGGGAGGAGATTACGCTGAATGACTGAGCGGAGTTCCGAGACCAGCCTGCTTGCGTGCGATCGTGGGCGGCAGGCTGTTACACATAAAAAAATAAAATAAAAAAAATAAAAAGTTTATTTACAAGTACAGCCCTGTGATCAACTGCAGCGCTGTATGGGGGACAGCTCTGTCACTGAGCTGTCCCCTCGAGCGTGCCACAAGAAGATCCCTCTAATAGGCTGATGCTTATGAGAGGTGATCAGCTCAGATTGGCTCTTCGGGGATAGGGAGGGTGGGAAATGTAAATAAAATATGTGATTTTATTTAAAAAAAATAAAAAAAAATAAAAAATAAATCTCAGTAGCAATCAGATGCCACTAACAGAAAGCTCTGTTGGTGGCAACAAAAATGGGGAAAGATTAAATTGTGTGCTAAGTTGTATGGCCCTGCAGCAAGCTGCAGTGGCCTGATTAGTAAAAAAGCCTTGTCACTAGGGGGATGTAAGCCTGTGATTACTGTGGGGAGCAAAGGGGAAAAAAGAGTTGAACTTACCCGGGGCTTTTAATGGTCCCCCACAGATGTCCTGTGCACGCACAGCCACTCACCGATGCTCCAGGCCCCCGCAAACGTCCTGTGCCCACGCAGCCACTCACTGATGCTCCGGTCCCCCGCAGACGTCCTGTGCCCACGCAGCCACTCACTGATGCTCCGGTCCCCCGCAGATGTCCTGTGCACGCACAGCCACTCACCGTTGCTCCGGTCCCCCGCAGACGTCCTGTGCCCACGCAGCCACTCACTGATGCTCCGGTTCCCGCCGGTTCACTTCCGGAAATTGCGACTTTAAAGTCGGAAAACCATTGCGGCTGCGAGGCCTTCTCTTCACTTCCGCTGACGTCCCCGGAGCGTAATGCGTAGGTGCAGGCCATACTGTGCTTGCGCAGTACGCTCACGTGACGTCAGCAGGGAGGAGGTCATGCAGGCGCAGTGGCAAATTCCGGAAGTAACTGGTGGCAGGGACTAGAGCATTCTTGAGTGGCTGTGCGGGCACAGGACGTCTGCAGGGGACCATTAGAAGACCCAGGTAAGTTCAACTCATTTTCCCCTTTGCCCCCTACAGTATTCCTTTAAGCAGTTAAGAGAGGGGGGGTCAGGTCTATCAAGGAAAGGTGGTGGTGGGGGGGGGGGGGGTATGGCAGGACAACGAACCTAGAGGGAGAGCATAGGTGTATTGCCCATGCTTGCTATGGGGGTAAGGGAGGGGGTGTTACACTGAAGGGGGGGATGCAGTTATTCATAAGGGAAACATTCTCTCAATACATACACGTGCACTGAATACATACACACACATGCTCTGTATACATACATAGGCAGATCACATCATGCACTATATACATACACACATCATATATATATATATTATATTATACATACATACATACATACACAGATCACATCACATCACACACACAGTCTGTGTATACATACATATTCTCTATATACATACATTCGTACATACATACACACGCAGATCACATCACACACTATATACATACACACATTCTCTACATATACACACATGCGCAGATCACATCTCTCACACTATATATATATATATATATATATATATATATATATATATATATATATATATATATATATATATATATATGCATATATACACACACATGCTTTGTATACACACAGATCCCAGAGACACACACTCCATACATACACATCACGTCACACACATGCCATACATACATGCCATACATACACGCTGTCTGCATCCATACAAACATAACAGTGACAGCACCTCTCACAGTTACAGCATCTCTCCTGTCCTAGCTGCACGTGTCTGTCTCTCCCTCTCTCTGGCCCTCTGAAGTCTGTGGGAGGAGGAGGGGGGAGGAGACATTCCTCTCCTCTACACTGAAGTCTAAAGCTGGCCACTAATGGTCCAATTTCTAGCGAAAAATCTTTCGGACGATCAGAAATTCTGATCGGATTGGTTGTAAATAATCTCCATTGGTGGACACAATCGATTATGAATGAGTGAAAAAAATGTCGCCCGAATGAATTTTCGCCGAACGAAAATTTGGATTTTCTTGGTGGTCATGATAGATAGGAAGCAAAGATTGGTTAGTTGATGGTGTAGTGAACGATTTTTCGGCCAATCAGAATTTCTGATCGCTCAAACGATTTTTCGCTAGACATTGGACAGTTAATGGCCACCTTAAGCGGCTCAGAGTCCCGTAGTCTGCTGACAGGGAGCTGCTCATTAAACAGGAGGGAGGGGGAGAACAGCCTGTAGCCTCATCCCAGCTGTTAGAAGTATTGTAACAGACCAGGCGTCTCCCCCTCTGCTCTTGTGGGACAGTCTGTCCAAATTACCGGGCAGATACATTGCCGGTAAAAACATATTTCCGGCAGCGGCTTTTTAATTAATTTTCCAGCTGGGCCAGGGGAATACCTGCAGGTGGCAACCCTAGCACCCGCTACCTGCACCCGACCCGCTTTCTGGTGAATTTGATACCCGCAACCCGACCCGCAGAACCGCTACCTGCACCCGACCCGTGACCCGCAGGCCCGCTACCCCGCTTTTTTACATTTTCTTTCAAAGTGCACATTGGAAGTAATATTGAGCTGTAAAGTTAATAAAACCTATTGTTATACACAAACCGAAGCAAAAGAAGTTTTACATGCTTGCTTTCACTACCCGCGACCCAGACCCGCAGACCGCTACCCGCAACCCTACCCACACCTGCAACTCGCTACCCGCACCCGACCCGCACCCGCAGCTTAAATCAATTCGGGTACCCGAACCCGACCCGCATTTCGGGTTACCAGCGGGTACCCGACCTGCTGCAGGCCTCTACCCAGGGCCGGGCCAAGGCAGAGGCTGAAGAGGCTCCAGCCTCAGGGCGCAGTGTAGGAGGGGGCGCACAATTCATTCCGCTGTCATTCCCAATTTTGTTTGAAGCACAAAGAAATAAGAAAAGGGCATACATAGCAGTGACTGCAAGCCAGATAACTAGAGATTAAGGTGTTGGGGATGTTGGGGGCCCTGTGGCGCCTCTTAGCAGTGTTGCCAACTCATCCCTTTAAAGAGATACTGAAGCGAAAAAAAAATGATGATATTATGATTTGTATGTGTAGTACAGTTAAGAAATAAAACATTAAGATCAGATACATCAGTCTAATTGTTTCCTGTACAGGAAGAGTTAAGAAACTCCAGTTGTTATCTCTATGCAAACAAGCCATTAACTCTCCGACCAAGTTTAGTCGTGGAGAGGGCTGTTATCTGACTTTTATTATCTCAACTGTTTTCTTTTTCTCTGCTAGAGGAGAGGTCATTAGTGCACAGACTGCTCTGAAAGACTCATTTTGAATGCTGAATGTTGTGTAATCTGCACATATTATAGAATGATGCAATGTTAGAAAAAACACTATATACCTGAAAATAAAAATATGAGAATATTTTCTTTGCTGCTAATCTTCTAGTAATTATTCATAGTACACAACCAATTCACTATATCATATTTTCTTTTTTCGCTTCAGTGTCTCTTTAAATACGGACGCTTATGAATTATACATGTCTTGTGGCTAGTTAGATGCAGTTTAGGCACTGATTATCTGTGAGAAGCACCAGAACCTGTATAACTTATATGTGTCAGTATTTAAAGGGATGAGTTGGCAACCCTGCCTCTTAGTCTAATAGCAATTAGTGTGTGACGGCTGGGGTGGGAGGGATGGAGGGGCGCACTTTGCTGTCTCAGCCTTGGGTGCTGAAGGACCTTGTCCCGGCTCTGCCTCTACCTCAGAGGGTCTCGAGCAGTGGTGGTGGTCTCGAGCAGTGGCGATGGTCCGGAGGACGTGGGATATCTCTAGAAGATTCTGGGGTTTCCCTCTTCTCAGATATGTATCCAACTTTTTATTTTAAAATTGTTTTGGCTTTGTTTTAAATCATAATCACTGTACACAGATTCTAACCAGTGGTGTAGCTAAGGAGCTGTGGGCCCCGGTGCAAGTTTTACATGGGGCCCCCCAAGCACTCTATACATAACAATTGATACGGCGCACCAAAACCTGCCAAGGACAACTCCAGTGTCAGAGTTGCAAGAAGGGTATGGGGAACTATTTGTTAGTGATCACTACTATTCAAAGCATCTATAGAAGTGATTATTACCAGCACAGGACCAATAGAGAGCTAATACTGTGATAGAGGGTGGACCCTTCGGGGCCCCTTTGGTCCAAGGACCCCGATGCGGTAGCTACCTCTGCACCCCCTATTGCTACGCCCCTGATTCTAACATTGTCTGTCTCCTCTATCCCACTTCTAATGCGATCCATAAATTCTAGAACTCCTACTGCATACAACATTTTATGTGGCCGCCATTTTGCCAGAGTCCATGCTTGAGACAGTGCTGGAAGCAGTTCGCTCTCTAGTGGATGATGGAATGAATGGGACGCCCAGTGTACAGAGAACGAAGCAATATTCCAGCAGGGTGATTCTCCAGCCAATCAGGTAGCAGGAGGCGGGGCTGGCAGTGTTTCCGCTTCTGCTGTAGAGATCGGGATTCGCTTCATTGACTTGAGCAGTGATCAGGTAAATAGGCAACATTCCTGCGCTGCTGTCCCCATTGCCCAGCACAGGGGAGCCTCCAGGCATCCAAAGACATTAAACACGAGGCAGAGGGACTTGTGCATGTGACTTACTATATCATATGCGTATCACCCAGGATGCCTGGAGACAATTCTTGCGTTATATTCATTTTACATTACATGTAATGCAGAATAATGTTAACATTTTATTGAAAGGGGAGAAGCCTGTAGAGGCTGGTCACTGTATATACACCACCTATAGGCAAGAGAGCATACAAAGTTTTGTCTCTCTGTGTTCATTCTATAATATGCAGAAGAGGCTACAAGTCCCACAATGCATTGCAGGAGTCTTACAGCCACAGTCATGACTCATAAAGGCAAATGCATTGTGGGACTTGTAGTTCCTTAACAGCTGGAGGGCCAAGTTTGCCCATGCCTGCTATAGACACTGATCATACTGTATGTAGAAGATATCTGAACATGTTGCATATAACATAGATGTCTATGGTCCGGTATTAGCCATGGAGAGCATCAAAAGGCATAACAACGAAAGTTGTTACATGATACCTTTAATTCTCTGCAATCTTTTAAAACTTTAAGTTTCTTCTTCATGCATGTGTCAGAACTGGTCCCTTCTTGTCCAGTTTACAGTCTCTCACCCTGATCCCTGATGGTCCAGTCTGCAGTCTGTCATCCTGGTCCCTGCCTATCTAGTCTGCAGTCTGTGATCCTGGTCCCTGCCTAGCTAGTCTGCAGTCTGTGATCCTGGTCCCTGCCTAGCTAGTCTGCAGTCTGTGATCCTGGTCCCTGCCTATCTAGTCTGCAGTCTGTGATCCTGGTCCCTGCCTAGCTAGTCTGCAGTCTGTGATCCTGGTCCCTGCCTAGCTAGTCGGCAGTCTGTGATCCTGGTCACTGCCTAGCTAGTTGGCAGTCTGTCATCCTGGTCCCTGCCTATCTAGTCTGTGATCCTGGTCCCTGCCTAGCTAGTCTGCAGTCTGTGATCCTGGTGCTGCCTATCTAGTCGGCAGTCTGTCATCCTGGTCCCTGCTTATCTAGTCGGCAGTCTGTCATCCTGGTCCCTGCCTATCTAGTCTGCAGTCTGTGATCCTGGTCCCTGCCTAGCTAGTCTGCAGTCTGTCATCCTGGTCCCTGCCTAGCTAGTCGGCAGTCTGTCATCCTGGTCCCTGCCTATCTAGTCGGCAGTCTGTCATCCTGGTCCCTGCCTATCTAGTCGGCAGTCTGTCATCCTGGTCCCTGCCTATCTAGTCGGCAGTTTGTCATCCTGGTCCCTGCCTATCTAGTCGGCAGTCTGTCATCCTGGTCCCTGCCTATCTAGTCGGCAGTCTGTCATCCTGGTCCCTGCCTATCTAGTCGGCAGTCTGTCATCCTGGTCCCTGCCTATCTAGTCGGCAGTTTGTCATCCTGACTCTGAACCAGTTCTGAAACATGCCAGAATAAGAAACTAAAGGGGCCCATAGACTAGTCAATTTCAGCCATTGATCGATCAATTGATTTTATAGAATCGATCAATCGATTTGAAAAATTGGATCTATCTGACGGGATGGAAAATGTAGGTTTATCTGCTGCTGGTAGCAGATCGATTGCCCATAGAGTTGCATTGGATCTAATAGTGCAATAATGCATTTAGATCGATTCTCAATAAATTTCCAATAGATTTCATTCTTTTTTCACATTAGAAATTTTTATTGATTTTTGAGATAAAGGTGGTACACTTATATCAAAACATTTGAAATATAAACCAACATTCTGTACATATATAAAAGATACGTGGATAGTGACAGTCATATGAGCCAAATTTGGTTATCCTCATTGCACAAAAAACCTAAATGTACTTTTCAGAGGACAGGTAGATCCATAAAAAAGGTTCGAGCTGACTGCTCGCATATCCATCGTTTTCAGAAAGAGAATAGGAGAGAAATTGAGAAAGGAGAGGAGTGAAGCAAGTCATCAACATAGAGATAAAAGAACAGTAAGTGCAGTATTAAAGTCACTAATCTTATGGTCTAAGCTTGCCAATCACCTGTTTGTAATCATCCGAATCTTTAAATAGGAACCAGCAAGCCCAGGTATGAACAAATTGGTCAGCTTTGTCTTGTGAAGATAGAATAATTTCTTCCATCTGGGCAATGCCATCCACCCTCGCCCACCACTGGGCCACAGAGGGGGCTGCAGGGTCTTTCCAAAGTAAGGGAATTAATGCTCTGGCAGCATTGAGAAGATGGGGTACAATCGTTTTTTTGTACGACCTATGTGGAGTTGGGCAGCAGTGGAGCAATAAAGCTTCAGGAGAGAAGGGCAGTTCTATTGAAGAGATTGCCACTGTCCATTTGTGGACCTTTTTCCAGTAGGAGGAAAGGTGAGGACAAGACCAAAAAATGTGCAGTAAGTTTGCTTTGGGGGCATTACACCTCCAGCATGTGTCTGGAATCTCTGGGGCAAATTTACTGAGAAGAGCAGGCGTTCTATACCAAAAAGTAAGGATTTTAAACCCTTGTTCTTGGGTTGATACATTGAGAGTGGACTTGTGGGTCAGTAAGGTGATGGAATTCCATTGCTCCTCTGACAGGGGTTTCCCCAAAGCCTCCTCCCATTTTGCCTGGTAGGGGAGGGTGGACGGCATGCCCATAGTGACCAACAAATCATATAGTAGTGAAATGGTGTGTCTGTGGGGTCCAGGTTGCATCAAAGATTGCTCAAGGGGAGTTAACGGTCTGCTTGCCCCACATTTGTGTTTTGGATCTCTCAAAAAGCTACTAATTTGAAGGTAAGCCCAAAAGGGGAATTTGCCTGAGGTCATTGCTTGACTGACAGTGGATATGTCCTTGATTTCCTTGTTATGTACAAAATCTCTAAGTCTGGGGATGTTAGATGAAGCCCAGTTGTGGGCAAAAGACGAGAACTGCCCTGGTGGGAATGCTGGGTTGTCTCTGACTGGTGTTAAAGGGCCAATGAGGGAAGATCCCTCCTTTTTAGAAAACAGGTTTCTAAAGACCCTAGTGGAGGCTAGGATAAAGGGGTGGGATTGTTCACATATTTTAACCCTTGGGCCATTGATCCATGGCAGGGCCTGCAAAGAGACTGGGGAGAATGTTCTTTCAATGGCGACCCATTGTTTAGTCGAGTTGGGGTTGCACCATTCGAAAAGTCTGCTGAGGACAGCCGCCTGGTGGTACGTCATCAAATCTGGGAGCCCCGCTCCCCCCTGAATTTTAGGGAGCTTAAGGATGCTATGGCGTAGTCGTGGGGTTTTATTGCCCCAGATAAATGCCGAAATCTTAGCTTGAAGAGATTTCAAAAATGGTTTGGTAAGAGCAATAGGAAGAACTTGGCAGACATATAAAAATTTTGGGAGTAGAGTCATCTTTACTGATGCTATCCGTCCAAACCATGACAGGTATGGTTTGTTCCCCCACGCAGCGATCTCAGCAGACAGTTTGGAGTGCAGGGGTTCAAAGTTTAATTTGAAAATAAGGTTAAGATCTCTAGGGATGTAAACCCCAAGGTATTTAATGGCCTGGCTGGCCCAGCGAAAAGGGAAGGCATTTTTACATTGGCCAAAAGAGTTTGGGGGCAGAGAGATATTCATTGCTTCTGATTTTTGAAAATTTATTTTGAAGTTGGATAGGATTTGGAATTCTTTAAAACGGTTCATAAGGGTGGGCAGAGAGATTGCTGGATTGGTTATGAAAAATAAAAGGTCGTCCGCAAAGGCTGCAACCTTGAACTCCCCCTGAGCAACCCTAACACCACCAATATCCGGGTCTTGCCTAATCATGTTCAGGAAGGGTTCCAGGGTGATTATGAAGAGGAGGGGGGATAGGGGGCACCCCTGCCTTGTGCCATTGGCAATCTCAAATGGGTCTGAGAGGAAGCCGTTAACCTTTACCCTTGCAGAGGGTTTGAAATAGAGAGAATGAAGCCAGTGTAGGAATTGAGGGCGAATCCCCAGGCCCCTAAGTACCGAAAACATGTAATCCCAGGCAATCCGATCAAAAGCTTTTTCCGCGTCTGTTGAAAGCAACATGCCTGGGATTCCATGTCTTCTGAGGTAGGCTATGAGCCCCACCGCTTTCATAGTGTTGTCTTTTCCTTCTCTGTCTGGAACAAAACCTGACTGATCTAGGTGTATTAGACTTGGAATGAATTCAATGAGACGGTTGGCTAAAATTTTTGCAAAAAGCTTTGCGTCCACATTGAGCAGTGATATGGGGCGGTAACTTGAACATTGCCCAGGATCCTTCCCCTCTTTAGGAATGACGGCTATGTGGGCACTCAGAAAGTGAATAGAAGGGTTAGTGTCTTGGTCTATGTCATTGAATGCATCAACAAAGCGTCTAGCTAGTATTCGTTTAAAGAGTTTGTAGTAGGCGACCGTGAAGCCGTCAGGGCCTGGGGATTTGCCTGGTTGCATAGTTTTTAGAGCACCCCAGAATTCCTCTTTAGTGATAGGGGCTTCCAGGCTGACTGCGTCTTCCTCAGAGAGCTTCTTTAAGCCAAACTTAGTAACAAAATCAGATAATATGGATTCCCTGTGAGGTGTGGTAAGAGAAGGGTTATAGGCAGGAGGGAGATTGTAAAGATCTTTGTAGTATTTACGAAATTCCTCTGCAATCTTGTCAGTTGAGTGAAGCTTACTTTGAGGCGTTGGGCAAATAACTTTAACTCGTGTCTGGGCTGACTGCTTACGAAGGGCCCTTGCAAGCAATCTCCCACATTTGTTGCCTGCTTCATAAAACACCTTTCTCGTCATCAAGAACTTACGTTTAGCAATAATATTAAGCTCGGAAAGTAATGAAGATCTGACTTGGGTAAGCTCTTGAAGGGTTTGGGCCGCTAACGTCTGCTTGTGGGCTACCTCCAACTTCTTGATTTGAGACATAAATCCCTCTATTCTGGCATTTCGCTCCTTTTTAAGTCTGGAGCCCAGACTGATAAGGTGACCCCTCAGCACTGGTTTGTGGGCTTCCCATAAGACCATTTTGCTGGGTGCAGTGGCAGCGTTTAGATTAAAGTATGATTTGATTTCTTGCGCTATACCTGGCTGGTGTTCCAGATTAGTAAGGAGGTATGGGTTTAGACGCCAGTTCCACGAATTGTGAATTGTGTCTGGTAGTTGCAGAGTTAGGAAAATCGGATTGTGGTCAGTGAAAGTTTTGACTCCTATCTCAGCAGATTTCAAGAGAGGAAGATCCCTTTGTTGCAAAAAGAAGTAGTCAATACGGGTGTGTTTATTATGTAAACCCGAGAAAAACGTGTAGTCTTTGACTGTGGGATGGGATAGCCTCCAGACATCTAACAGTGTCAGGTCATCCAACTTGTTTCTAATAAAACGCAAGTGTTTGTAAGGGATGGATGATGAGCCATTAGAAGTGTCAAGTAATGGCTCCAAAGAAATATTGAGGTCACCACCAACAATTAGAATGCCTTCCTGAAATTGTTGTAGATCGTTGAGTACTTTAGCAAGGAAGGAAGGTTGTTTCTGGTTGGGCGCATACAAGTTGGCTAAGGTGACACTTCTATTCCCAGCCTTCCCTTTAAGAAAAAGGAATCTTCCCTCTGAGTCTACCTTGGTTTCACTGACCTCCAATTCCAGAGACTTGTGGACTATAATAGCCACTCCTTTCTTTTTGCCCTCAGGGGCTGTAGCATGGAAGATTTGTGTGTATCTATGATTCTTAATTGCGGGTATATAGTTTTGCTTAAGGTGGGTTTCCTGAAGGAAACCTATCTGCACCTTTTCTTTTTGGAGGAAGCCCAACAAGTGTGACCTCTTCTCAGGGGTATTCAGCCCATTTACATTGATAGACACAAATCTCCATTCCAGGGGGATTGGACGTGTAGCATCTATGTGGATTGGCATATGCTCAGACATATTCAATATCTCTTTTAAGGACCTAGGGCCTCTACAGAGAAAAGTAAGAGGGAGGGGAGAGAGAAACAAAGAAGGAAAAATAAAAGAGTGAGAGGAGAGAGTAGCTAAGCTAGAGAGCTCAAGAAACGAGAAAAAGCCACCACACAGGGAAGTCCTAGAAGAAGATCCCTGTGGAGAATCTATGGAGGTGTTTAGTGGTGTTGATCAATGTCAACTTGGGGGGAATTGAGGTCAGCAGAGGAGATTAAATGGGTCACAACAGGTTTGTACTCACTCCCCCCCGGCCACCTATATCACGAACTATAACAAAAGATTAATCAGACCAGGTTCCTTGTCCCAAGCCACCCCCAAGGACGGCAGGAACCCCTAAACAGGATCAACTTTTTAAACATATTAAACACATTATTTAGTAACCAACTTCGCTTTCGACAAAGTACACTCAGGGGAAATTAAGGCACTTGCATGAAGAGCATGAAGAACATATCAGCCTTTAACAGAATCCGCCCCAGGAGAACGACCAGGGGGGGAGACGTCCCGCCATGTCCGACCCATAAAACTGGGCCAAGGACAATTGGCGCGACATCCCCCCAGCCGTCGATCCCCTAACTTCCAACCCTCCTCCCCCACAACTCCAGGTGCTTTTTTTTGTGATCCCAAGGGACGTAGAGTAAATGTTAAACTAAAACTTAAATATAACATTTGTGTGCTGATATATAATGATAATAACAAGCAAGGCCTGGCGTTTCTGCATACTACAGGCTGTCTTTTAGCCACATTACACTTAGAGAGGGTGAGGCTAGGGGGTCACATCAGAATCCCGTTCTGTGGCACTGACTTTCAACGGGGGGTCAATATGTGGGCGAGTGAGGGAGAGGGGGGCCCCCAAGGGGAGTCTTCTGCAAGAAAAAGAGGGGTAATTCAGGTATCTTAAGCAAGTCTAAGTTCACTTATCCATCTTGTGTCTTCTGCGTGTAGAACGGCATCGGGAGTCTTCAGAGGAGGAAGAGGAATTAGATTTAGATCTCTTGGGTGCCTGTGGGCTCACATTAGTACTTGCGAAGAAAGAGTCTCTTTCCTTGTAAATCTCTTCTGGCAGAAGGAAGTCTGCGTACCATTCTGGCACCTCCGGGCACTGGATTCCAAGAACCTGGCAGAAAGCATAGAGTTCATCCGGGAATCTAAGAGTTGCCGCTTTGTTGCCCACCGATGCCACAAGCGCAAAGGGGAACTTCCAGCGATATTGAATTTTCTTGTCCTGAAGGATCTTCAGCAGTGGTTTTAGTGCCCGTCTATTAGTTAAGGTAATCGGGGATAGGTCTTGGTAAATCCCAACAGATGTTTCATTGAAGATTATGTCCTCTTGGTTTCTCGCAGCTCGCATTATGGATTCTTTGAGGGGGAAAGATTGCAGACAACAAATAACATCTCTGGGTGCGTCATTATCACTTCCCCTCGGTTTCAGGGCTCTGTGCGCTCTCACAAAATCTATGTGTTCCTCTTTAGGTTTCTCCAAGACCCCATTAAAGATGGCCGTCAGGGCTGGGACGATGTCGTTAGGTGAAACCGTCTCAGGCAGGCCTTTCACCCTAATGTTGCATCTCCTCCCCCTGTTGTCCAAGTCCTCAATCTGCCGGTTAGCTTCTATGAGTTTGGCGTTGTGCATGCAAATAGCTCTGGCTGCTGCGTTTGAGGTTCGGGCCTGGTATCTGCTCTCTCTTTCCAGCCCGTCCACACGTCCTGCAATGGCCGCCATCTCCTCCCTGATTTCTAGAGTGGCTGCAGCTAGCGCGGACTTAATCTCCGTTGCTAAGTCTCTCATGTCCCTTACCGTGAGGGAGCGGTTGAGAAGATCCTCTGTGGGGGGGTCCTCTGCTCGGGAGCTGGACTCGGAGCCTGGTCCCGGAGCGGGCGCCATCTTGGGTGTAGGCCGCGGTGCGCAGTGGACAGTCGGATCAGTTCCAGGTCAGCGTTCGGGTGGTCCGATGTGGGTAGAGCCAGCTCCAGGGGCTGTCCGGGGTGGCTAGAATTGCAAGTGTCTAGTCCGGTTGGTCTGTAGAGGCAGCGAAGGTGACCGTTGGGGGAGAGTCAGAGCGGAGCTCTAGCAATGTGCGTCCATTCTTCTCCGGCGCTAAGCCACGCCCCAGATTTCATTCTTAAATCTATTGGAAATCTGTTCCTAGTGTGTGGCTCACATCAGATAGATTCCTGTCAGATTCGACTTGACAGGCATCTGACAGAAATCTATCTGATGGCTCTCATCCTGGCCCCTGATGGTCCAGTCGGTAGTCACTCCAGCAGATCCTGTGCCACACTGCGAGGTTCCCCTTCTGTTCTTTCCATCACTGGTGGGGGCCATTCCGGAGCTCACAGCCTGGTGGCCACTAGTGGCAAAGTCCATCAACAGTGCCAGGATCAGCAGAACCCTGACACATATAATCTTACCTAGGTCACATTAATCTGCTACTGGCTGCCACAACATCACCTTATGATATTTCCATTTGCCTATTGTTACTATCCCTTTACCTGTTAGATTGTAAGTTGGAATGAGCAGGTCTCTCTCTCCTACTGTGCTCCAGTATTGCTGTGTTACTTGTTTACTTATCTTTCGCCAAACCTCCATCTGACCTGTTCTGTTATGTATTTTCTGTATCCCATCATTATTTACACACCTATATGTTCTATGTATCGTCTACTGTACAGTGCCACACTCACCATATACTGTATACAGTAAATCGCTAATAATGTAAAGAATGCACAGGAGCCTTTGGATGCTTGTAACATTGTATAGATTGTGGAGTATCCTATAGTCTGGTTCCATGGTGTACACTACATAGAATGCAGAGAAGCATATACTGCACAGTAGACACTTGTCCTGTTATATGGAAAGTGGAGTCACATTGAGATTTAATTGTGTTTTCTGTTTCCTGTTTGGACATTAATAATGGTCAGCCAATACTTTTTTACATTCTTTATAATTTCTTACATTTTTATTTTGCATTTTAAAATTAACGGGTTCCTTAATTTCAGGCCGCAGTCCGCAGGACTGTCTGGTCGTCATTGATCCTGCAAAATGGAGGATGATCAGAGCCAGCAGGAGGAGCACAGCATGTCCTCTCTGGACCTGCAGGTCAGTGGCATTCCAAATTTCCATTATAGATTCAAAGATAATGTTACACTTAGGCTACTTGCACACCAAGACGTTGCGTTAGGTGCTACGTTAAGGTCGCATAACGTGCACCTAATGCAACGCATGGTGGTGCGGGAGAGGACGGTAGAGTGAGCCGCGTTAGGCGGCTCTATCCGCTTAAGGTCTCCCAGAGTGGCGCTGATTGGCCGGCGGGACCACGTGATGCGGAGCTAGACACTCCACATCACGTGGTCCCGCCGGCCAATCAGCGGCCGCCAGTGCAGTGAATATTAAGTAGCCATGTGCGCGGCTACTGTAGCAGCATCTCCCTGCCTCCTCTCACCCCCCACTGCGCATGTGCAAACAGTCTAACGCGGATATAGCCGCTCTAACGCCGTAGCATGCTGCACTTTCCGAACAACGTGCAGCGTTACATGTAACGCAACGTGGGCTGTGTGAACAGCCCACTTGTGTTACATTGCTGTGCCTTGGGGGAGCGTTACAGTGTCTTAGTGTGTAAGCAGCCTTAAGGTGGCCACACACGATACAATAAAATGATCCGATTTTACGGTAATTCGATAAAAACGATCGGATCTCCCGGAAAAAATCGAAATCTTTTTTTCCATTTGACTGAAAAATCCGATCGGATTTCCTGTTTTCTTCGATTTTTATCGATCCGGAATGCCAGATATTTTTCTTCAATCTTTCTAAAGATTGTATGGTGTGTGTTAAATTGCCAATTTATTGATATGCACACCCTAGCAATTTTGTCAGAGTATCCAATCATTTTTATCATAATTGGGGAAAAATTTAACATAAGTGTGTGGTACATTGGTCATATTTTTGAAATGTTACAATCAGTCAGAAAAATTGATTGCAATTCTTAAATTGAACAGATATTTAAAAAATTGTATGGTGTGTGGCTACCTTAAAGAGAATCTGTATTGTTAAAATCGCACAAAAGTAAACATACCAGTGCGTTAGGGGACATCTCCTATTACCCTCTGTCACAATTTCGCCGCTCCTCGCCGCATTAAAAGTGTTTAAAAACAGTTTTAAAAAGTTTGTTTATAAACAAACAAAATGGCCACCAAAACAGGAAGTAGATTGATGTACAGTATGTCCACACATAGAAAATACATCCATACACAAGCAGGCTGTATACAGCCATCCTTTTGAATCTCAAGAGATCATTTGTGTGTTTCTTTCCCCCTGCAGCTATCTTCCACTGAAGTGTCAGGCTATTTCTTCCTGCAGAGTGCAGACAGCTCTGCCTGTATGTAATTCCTCAGTATGTGAAAGCCCAGCCAGCTCAGAGGAGGATTTATCCAGCTTGTAAAAGATAATAGAACAGAGAGAAGCTGCACTAATCTAAATAATACACAGGCAGGGTGCAGAGAGGGGCATGGATGGGGGAGTTCATAGCAGAACCACAACACTGAAGAACTTGGCAGCCTTCCAGACACAGGCCGACAAGTCTGACAAGAGAGAGATAAGTTGATTTATTACAGAGATGGTGATAGTAGAACGTGCTGCAGTAAGCCAGAACACATTAGAATAGCTTTTGGAACATGTAGGATGATAAAAAACAGGATGCAATTTTTGTTACGGAGTCTCTTTAAGGCTGCTTTCACAGTAATGAATCAAAAGACCGCACTCACGTCAGTGGGTATGCTGGTGCCGGGCCCCAAGGCCATCAAATACTGTCGTCATAAAGGAGTCCGCACACAGACTTATCGGAGCAATCACCACAAATTTATTGTCCCATCACATGTATATAGATACACAGTCTGACCTGCATAGGCCGACGATCGTTTCGGGGCCACTCAGGGTCCCCTTTATCAAGGCGGGTAGCAGAAAAGACATATACACCTTATCAGTGCAAAGAAATCACAATAAATACCCCCAAACACAAATCCCCAACTCCGCCCGTGGGCGTGTACATCCATCAAAAAAACGTTTCACATTTGAATTACACAAACTATGTTCTATCATTGGGCTTCCTCACCTGTCCGTCAGTCCGCCCTGCCCTGCTCCCAGACTCCACAGGTCCACATCAGAGTTCACCTCACAGCACTACACCTCCGTGCGTAGGGTGGGCGTGGCCGATGATCACTCAGTGGACCAATCCACCGTTCAGGCACCATCCACCAATCAGAGTGCCAGTGCGTCATGCGTCATTAATACGCATAGACGCATTGTCACATGGCGTACGTAAGTACGCCATAACACGTGCATGCGTACAACCCAGCCGCCAAAGGCAGTCTCCAAGGGGCGTATAACTATGACGTCGCACGCAGCCATCATGTGGGTATATGCATAATGGGGACGGCGCACCGCGTTTCACGCGCATGCGTAAACTCCGCATTCTGTTGCCATGGTGGCAGACTGAAACATTAAATGCAGTCCCATACTACCACAGTATGTAACCGCACCACAACCTATTGTCCCTCTGACGGGCATGTAGAGCCCTAGAGCAGGCGGGCTGTATACTACACAGGTAAAACTAATTCAAACCACTGCCCAAACAGCATCATATTGCAAAGACATACATATTCATATTCAGGGATATAAAGGATATGCTGCAGGGGGCATCCGATAACCCTTGAAGTGCACGTGACAACCCCTATGAAACATAAACATAAACATGAAACATATGTAATCATAAAAACATTTAAAAACAACCTGTTGCAAAAGAAATAGTTATATAACACATTATCGCTCACCCAGAAAGCATGCCAGCCCATTGTTGCTGTTAAGGCCATTAGGCTTCACAGTATTCAATGTAAAAATCCAAAACGCTTCCCTTTGTAGCAAACGTTTTTTTCCGATCCCCCCCTCTCCTAGGGGCCATTACCTGTTCAATAGCCATCCCCCTTAGGCCGTACATGCTATGTCCTGCCTCTAGAAAATGCGCTGCCACTGGTTTGGTGGCATCTGGTTTTCTACCCTTCTCCTCTGCCTCAAGTGCCATTTTAATGTCACTGCGGTGCTTCTGAAATCGCTTCTTGAACGGCCCCGTGGTCTTACCCACATAGGCCAGGCCACAAGGGCACTTCAAGAGATACACAACGAAGTCAGAATCACAGTTAAGATATTGTTTGATACTGTACTTCTGGCAAGTATGGGGATGTACAAAGTACCCTCCAGTATTTAGTGCTGTACATACATTGCACTTAAAGCACTTAAAACACCCAGTTTTCTGAGACAACACCACTTGGGGTTTGGCATATTTCTGCCAGGGATCGGCCTCCACCAATCTGGTTCTGAGATTGGGACATGACCTGTAGGAATGCAGAGGTTTTTTCTTAACCAAATTTGGGAGGGATTCATCCGCCGTCAATATGGGTAAGTGAGTCTCGACAATGCGCTGTCAGTGTTCTCCCCAGGGCCAATCAGGGGGGCGGGCCGCCCGGCTGTTTTTAAACCCCACCCGCCTGTTGTCATTGGCCCACCTAGCTAGGAAAAAAAACAGCCAAAGCAGAAGCGTCCGACCGCGCTACACTACATCATGCCGACAGCTGCAGTCTGCATGCACGCCTTCTGCCCTCCTAGTCAGTCCTCTGGCTCCCCTCATCTCTACCTCCGTCTGTAGCCTGCATTATTATGCAGATAGGCAGCAGTGGGTGTGGCCGCGGGCAGGCTGCAGGGGCTCGCCTATCACGGATTCTGTCTGGCATTCTTTCTCTAGGCTCCGGTGAAACTTTTAGAGCTGCCAGGCTTCCTTACGTTGAAAACAGGCCTGTGTAACAGCTCAGCCAATCGCTGCGCTCTTAGCATGGCTTGGGGAGTAGCTTATGCAGTGCTGTGCTGTGACACACGTGGAGGCAGCTGGCGGCAAATGATAGATCAAGGAGGGAGCCGGGGCACCGCGCACGGAACAGCCAGGCAGAGAGAAGCAGCTACAAATACAGGTTAGCTTAATGTGAAGTCTGCCTGGCTGGAATGTTAGGAATTTCTTTTCACTTAAGCTAAGTACCCACGGGGGTACAATTGTAGCTGTCGCCGCACACGGGAGCGTGTGCGCGACAGTTCGGCGGCAGTTCGGCGACAGCTCGTCGCCAAATCCCTCTGCATCCACACGGCAGCAGAGGGATTAGCGATGCGGCGGAAGCTGTCGCCGAGTTTCCTCCCCCCCGCCGGAAGCTCCGTGTGGTGTGTGTGGGTAGCTGTCGCTAGCCCGCATACACATGCGGGGCTAGCGACAGTTCCGGCGAGGTTGCGGCGACGACTGTAGCCGGCGATTGAACATGTCAATCGCCTGGCGACAGCTCCGACGGGCGACGGTTCGGGGCGCGCGCGTCATACACACGGACGAACCGTCGCCGCAACACGCGCGTGCCACGTGGTTGCGGCGACGGCCGTACCCCGTGTGTATGAGCCTTTACTGAGTGGTTGCGCTGGCAGTGTGGATTCACACCCCTTCCCCCTCCCTCCCCCTTACTCCTCAAGATGACCCGGTGTGTGTGGATTGCAGATCTCGGAGTCTCCCAGACAGGACACTGGCCAGCTGCATACCGAGGGGACTCTGCTTGTCCTGTCACAAGGCTTTGTTACATAGCCTGATAGCAGTGTGCAGGTGATCATCTGAGATAACATACGTGGTGGCTGTCACCTGTGTGTTTTTTTATTAATCCAGCTTTTTGCTGCCTATTTTGGATCAATATCTATGATCATTTATGATAATTGAATTACCCCTGCCATCAGGTAACTGACTATCCACAGAAGAGCTTACAATCTAATTCATGCCTTTATGCCACTTACTCTCCAGGAAGGATCTTACCATCTAGTCCCTGCTGTTCTGTCACTAACTATCCACAGAGGATCTTACCATCTAATCCCTGCTGTGATGACACTAACTATCCACAAACTATTTTACAATCTAATCGCTGCCGTTGTGTCCCTAATGGTTGGTACACACAATGAGATTTTCTGGCAGATTTACTGCCAGATCGATAATTTCCAGCATGTTCTATCTGATTTCCAATCGATTTTTCATTCAATCCTAGGGAAAATTGGGCATGTTGGAAATAATTGATCTGGCAGTAAATCTGCCAGAACATCGCATGGTGTGTACCAGGCATAACTATCCACAGAGGAGTTTACAATCTGATCCCAGCCATTATGTCACTAACTACAAACAGAGAAGCTTACAATCTAATCCCTGCTGTGATGTCACTAACTATCCATAGAGGACCTTACAATCTAATCCCTGCTGTGATGTCACTAACTATCCACAGAGGAGTTTGCAATCTAAACCCTACCGTAATGTTACTAACTGTACTCAGAAGATCTTACAATCTAATCTTTACCGTCAATCATGTTGCTGGGGGAACCTGAGCACCATCATCTGAAACAATTTCTCCCTAATGCCTGGTACACATGATGCAATTTTCTGACAGATTTACCATCAGATCGACTATTTCCAACACGTCCAATCTGATTTCTGATCAAATTTCTGCTCTGTTTCTCATAGAAGTGAACGGAAAATCGATTGAAAATCAGATTTAACAAGTTGCAAATAATCGATCTGACAGTAAATCTGTCAGAAAATTGCATTGTGTGTACCTAGCAGGTACATCGGCTTGTCTCCTCCTCCACCTATGCTGTAAGCAGAGTTGCACTGGTCCGGCATTCCCCTGTCACACCCCACCCGGCTACTTTTTCATGCCACCCGGCTGGAAAAAATTCCTGGGGAGAACACTGGCTGTATTCCCTTAGCTGCACGACTGTACGTCTGCACAAAGGGAATTCCCGTCTCCCTGTTACGGTCCCGTCGGTCCAATCCTCGCCATCTGTCCTCTGCCCTCCTCAAGGCCATCTCAAGAACATCCTCAGGATAGCCCCTCTCCTTGAACCTGCGTGTCATCAGAGAAACCTGGGCCACCCGATCGGACGTATCATTGCAAATGCGCAGCACCCTAAGGTACTGAGACACCGGCAATGAATTTTTTAGGTGTTCAGGATGAAAGCTTTCATACCTCAACAAGCTATTGCGATCGGTGGGCTTCTGATACAAGGTCGTGCGAAAACCCCAGTCCTCAATGATGACACGCACGTCCAGAAACGTAACACTCGTCGGGGACCATTCAGGATTAAACACAATACCACTGGTTAGGCTGTTCAAAAACTCAATAAATGCCCGCAGGGCACTCTCATCACCTCTCCAGACCAGGAAGATGTCGTCAATGAACCTCAGCCACTTGACGACACCCTCCCGGAATGGTACACTGGGAAAAATCATGGTCTCTTCAAGAAAACCCACAAATAGATTTGCGAATGCGGGGGCTGCCGAGCTTCCCATGGCAGTTCCCCTGCATTGTCTGAACCACATGTTTTCAAACCTAAAACAGTTGTTTTCCAAGATCAACTCAAGACAACTCAAAACAAACTCGGTGGGCAGACATTCATGCTGAACATCAGGTTCCAATCCCTTGGTCAGGAAATGTCTAATAGCAACAAGACCCTCCTGATTAGGAATACACGTGTACAAGGAGGAAATATCCATTGTACACAAGTATACATGCCCACCCACATTTCACAGTAAGACGTTACAGGCGCACGTTAGTGCAGCCTGTAATGCATCCCAACTCACAGCAATGATTAATCAATGGGCTGTTCACAGTGCCCACGTTGCGTTACATTGTAACGCAGCACGTAAGTTGAAAGCGCTGCATGCTGTGCGTTATGCGTTAGACTGTGCGCACATGCTCAGTAATGTTGGAGGAGGTGGTCTTCCCTCCTCGGCCAGGCACATGGTTAATTAATATTCACTGCACTTTTTGACGTGTGCAGTGTTTACTTCCTGGAGCGGCCGCTCTGTGCGGCGATTGGCTGGCGGGACCACGTGATGCCGCATGCGTCCAAGAGTACGCATCACGGCATCACGGACGCCAGAGTGAGCTGCACAACGCGGCTCACTCTGACGTCCACATCGAAGAGCACCAGGCCTTGCGTAAGGGGCACGTTATGCGACCATAACGTCCCCTAAAACACAATGTCTTGGTGTGAAAGTAGCCTAAGTCAGTGTTTTTCAAACAGTGTTCCGCGGCACACTAGTGTGCCGCGGAACGTTGCCTGGTGTGCCGTCCTCTTCTCCCCCTCCCGCCCGTCCCCGCGGCCGCCGCTGTTATTACCTTAGCAGCGGCCGCTCTCCCCTCTCCAGCGCATGTGTTTATTCTAGCAGCGTATCTCCGGCTGCTCTGTGTGATGCGGAAGGAGGCAGGGCTCGGTAACCATAGTAACGGCGATACATATCACCGTTACAGGAAGCTGCTGCCCTGCTTCCTTCCGCATCACACAGAGCAGCCGGAGATACATGCGCCGGAGAGGGGAGAGCGGCAGCTGTTAAGGTAATAACAGCGGCGGCCGCGGGGACAGGTGGGAGGGCACTATACTGGCTATACTGGGGCGCTATACTGGGGCACTATTCTGGCTATACTGGGGCACTATACTAGCTATACTGGGGCACTATACTGGCTATACTGGGGGGCTATACTGGGGCACTATACTAGCTATACTGGGGGGCTATACTGGGGCACTATGCTGGCTATACTGGGGCACTATACTAGCTATACTGGGGCACTATACTGGCTATACTGGGGCACTATACTGGCTATACTGGGGCACTATACTAGCTATACTGGGGCACTATACTGGGCACTATACTGGCTATACTGGGGCACTATACTAGCTATACTGGGGGGCTATACTGGGGCACTATACTAGCTATACTGGGGGGCTATACTGGGGCACTATGCTGGCTATACTGGGGCACTATGCTGGCTATACTGGGGCACTATACTGGCTATACTGGGGCACTATACTGGCTATACTGGGGCACTATACTAGCTATACTGGGGCACTATACTGGCTATACTGGGGCACTATACTGGCTATACTGGGGCACTATACTGGCTATACTGGGGCACTATACTAGCTATACTGGGGCACTATACTAGCTATACTGGGGGGCTATACTGTGGCACTATACTGGGGCACTATACTAGCTATACTGGGGGGCTATACTGGGGCACTATACTAGCTATACTGGGGCACTATACTGGCTATACTGGGGCACTATACTGGCTATACTGGGGCACTATACTAGCTATACTAGGGCACTATACTGGGCACTATACTAGCTATACTGGGGCACTATACTGGGGCACTATACTGGGGGGCTATACTGGGGCACTATACTAGATATACTGGGGCACTATACTGGGGCACTATGCTGGCTATACTGGGGCACTATACTAGCTATACTGGGGCACTATACTGGCTATACTGGGGCACTATACTGGCTATACTGGGGCACTATACTGGCTATACTGGGGCACTATACTAGCTATACTGGGGCACTATACTGGGCACTATACTGGCTATACTGGGGCACTATACTAGCTATACTGGGGCACTATACTAGCTATACTGGGGGGCTATACTGGGGCACTATGCTGGCTATACTGGGGCACTATGCTGGCTATACTGGGGCACTATACTGGCTATACTGGGGCACTATACTGGCTATACTGGGGCACTATACTGGCTATACTGGGGCACTATACTAGCTATACTGGGGCACTATACTGGCTATACTGGGGCACTATACTGGCTATACTGGGGCACTATACTAGCTATACTGGGGCACTATACTAGCTATACTGGGGGGCTATACTGTGGCACTATACTGGGGCACTATACTAGCTATACTGGGGGGCTATACTGGGGCACTATACTAGCTATACTGGGGCACTATACTGGCTATACTGGGGCACTATACTGGCTATACTGGGGCACTATACTAGCTATACTGGGGCACTATACTGGGCACTATACTAGCTATACTGGGGCACTATACTGGGGCACTATACTGGCTATACTGGGGGGCTATACTGGGGCACTATACTAGCTATACTGGGGCACTATACTGGGGCACTATGCTGGCTATACTGGGGCACTATGCTGGCTATACTGGGGCACTATACTAGCTATACTGGGGCACTATACTAGCTATACTGGGGCACTATACTGGCTATACTGGGGCACTATACTAGCTATACTGGGGCACTATACTGGGCACTATACTGGGGAACTATACTAGCTATACTGGGGGGCTATACTGGGGCACTATACTAGCTATACTGGGGGCTATACTGGGGCACTATAGTGGCTATACTGGGGCACTATACTGGCTATACTGGGGCACTATACTGGCTATACTGGGGCACTATACTAGCTATACTGGGGCACTATTCTGGCTATACTAGGGCACTATACTGGCTATACTGGGGCACTATACTGGCTATACTGGGGCACTATACTAGCTATACTGGGGGGCTATACTGTGGCACTATACTGGGGCACTATACTAGCTATACTGGGGGGCTATACTGGGGCACTATACTAGCTATACTGGGGCACTATACTGGCTATACTGGGGCACTATACTAGCTATACTGGGGCACTATACTGGGCACTATACTGGCTATACTGGGGCACTATACTAGCTATACTGGGGGGCTATACTGGGGCACTATACTAGCTATACTGGGGGGCTATACTGGGGCACTATACTAGCTATACTGGGGGGCTATACTGGGGCACTATACTGGGGCACTATGCTGGCTATACTGGGGCACTATACTGGCTATACTGGGGCACTATACTGGCTATACTGGGGCACTATACTGGCTATACTGGGGCACTATACTAGCTATACTGGGGCACTATACTAGCTATACTGGGGCACTATTCTGGCTATACTGGGGCACTATACTGGCTATACTGGGGCACTATACTGGCTATACTGGGGCACTATACTAGCTATACTGGGGGGCTATACTGTGGCACTATACTGGGGCACTATACTAGCTATACTGGGGGGCTATACTGGGTCACTATGCTGGCTATACTGGGGCACTATACTAGCTATACTGGGGCACTATTCTGGCTATACTGGGGCACTATACTGGCTATACTGAGGCAACTAAACTCCCTACACTGGGGCAACTATGCTAGCTATGCAGCCGCACCCCAGCCCCCCCCCCCCCCCACACCATAGCCTGCTGGGCACGGCACTGTCCACTAGGTCGCGCAAACAACCGGGGGCCGCGCAAACAACCGGGGGCCGCATCCGTGACACCCCCCCCCCCCCGCGCGCGCGCGCCATTCCCCGGAGAAAAATTTGGTCAGACAGTGTTCCCCAGGCCGGAAAAGGTTGGGAACCACTGTTTCAGAGCACAGAGGAGGTTCTGAGTTCAGGTCCCGCTTTAAAAAGTTGCAATAAAGCTGGCCATTCATTTATAGATTGCACCTGATTTTGCAAAAGATTGATTACTCTACAAAAGGAATCAATTCAAGAAAGAGTCGATCCCTACCACACACTGCACATCAACTTTTAAATTATTATTTTGGTCAAAATCAACCGAAAGTCGATCAATTGAACAGTTTGGTCAAATTGATTGCTTGCAGATCTATCGAATCTGCACGGGATCGAATAGGAAAATTGATAAGTGTATGGGCACCTTAAGTTTGAAAATAAAATTATCCGCTTTTCACCTAAGCCAGGAACACTCTACTGTGTGTACCAACCTTAACATTTCTACAAAATATTCCCCAGACCTTGTGATAAGAAAAACATTCTCTTAACCACTTGCTGACCGCACGCTTATACCGTGCGTCGGCAAAGTGGCAGCTGCAGGACCAGCGACGCAGTACTGCGTCGCCAGCTGCAGGCTGATTAATCAGGAAGCAGCCGCTCGTGCGAGCGGCTGCTTCCTGTCAATTCACGGCGGGGGGCTCCGTGAATAGCCTGCGGGCCGCCGATGGCGGCTCGCAGGCTAAATGTAAACACAAGCGGAAATAATCCGCTTTGTTTACATTGTACGGCGCTGCTGCGCAGCAGCGCCGTAAGGCAGATCGGCGATCCCCGGCCAATCAGTGGCCGGGGATCGCCGCCATGTGACAGGAGACAGCCTGTCACTGGCTGCACAGGACGGATAGCGTCCTGTGCAGCCGGGATCTCCAGGGGGGGCCAGGTAGGAGAGGGAGGGGGAGGATTTCGCCGCGGAGGGGGGCTTTGAGGTGCCCCCCCCCCCCGCAACACCCGGCAGGCAGGAGCGATCAGACCCCCCAGCACATCATCCCCCTAGTGGGGAAAAAAGGGGGGCGATCTGGTCGCTCTGCCTGCACGCTGATCTGTGCTGGGGGCTGCAGAGCCCACCCAGCACAGATCAGCTAAGACAGCGCTGGTCCTTAAGGGGGGGTAAAGGGTGGGTCCTCAAGTGGTTAAAAGAGAATCTGTAACAAAATAAGAGCTATGAATTGCATTGCAAATATATGCCTTTTATTGCTATACAGTGATGTGAAAAACTATTTGTCCCCTTCCTGATTTCTTATTCTTTTGCATGTTTGTCACACTTAAATGTTTCTGCTCATCAAAAACCGTTAACTATTAGTCAAAGATAACATAATTGAACACAAAATGCAGTTTTAAATGATGGTTTTTATTATTTAGTGAGAAAATAAACTCCAAACCTACATGGCCCTGTGTGAAAAAGAAATTGCCCCCTGAACCTAATAACTGGTTGGGCCACCCTTAGCAGCAATAACTGCAATCAAGCGTTTGCGATAACTTGCAACAAGTCTTTTACAGCACTCTGGAGGAATTTTGGCCCACTCATCTTTGCAGAATTGTTGTAATTCAGCTTTATTTGAGGGTTTTCTAGCATGAACCGCCTTTTTAAGGTCATGCCACGACATCTCAATAGGATTCAGGTCAGGACTTTGACTAGGCCACTCCAAAGTCTTCATTTTGTTTTTCTTCAGCCATTCAGAGGTGGATTTACTGGTGTGTTTTGGGTCATTGTTCTGCTGCAGCACCCAAGATCGCTTCAGCTTGAGTTGACGAACAGATGGCCGGACATTCTCCTTCAGGATTTTTTGGTAGACAGTAGAATTTATGGTTCCATCTATCACAGCAAGCCTTCTAGGTCCTGAAGCAGCAAAACAACCCCAGACCATCACACTACCACCACCATATTTTACTGTTGGTATGATGTTTTTTTGATGAAATGCTGGGTTACTTCTACGCCAAATGTAACAGGACACGCACCTTCCAAAAAGTTCAACTTTTGTCTCGTCGGTCCACAAGGTATTTTCCCAAAAGTCTTGGCAATCATTGAGATGTTTTTTAGCAAAATTGAGATGAGCCTTAATATTCTTTTTGCTTAAAAGTGGTTTGCGCCTTAGATATCTGCCATGCAGGCTGTTTTTGCCCAGTCTCTTTCTTATGGTGGAGTCGTGAACACTGACCTTAATTGAGGCAAGTGAGGCCTGCAGTTCTTTAGATGTTGTCCTGGGGTCTTTTATGGCCTCTCGGATGAGTTTTCTCTGCGCTCTTGGGGTAAGTTTGGTCGGCCGGCCACTCCTGGGAAGGTTCATCACTGTTCCATGTTTTTGCCATTTGTGGATAATGGCTCTCACTGTGGTTCGCTGGAGCCCCAAAGCTTTAGAAATGGCTTTATAACCTTTACCAGACTGATAGATCTCAATTACTTTTGTTCTCATTTGTTCCTGAATTTCTTTGGATCTTGGCATGATGTCTAGCTTTTGAGGTGCTTTTGGTCTACTTCTCTGTGTCAGCTCCTATTTAAGTAATTTCTTGATTGAAACAGGTGTGGCAGTAATCAGGCCTGGGGGTGACTACAGAAATAGAACTCAGGTGTGATAAACCACAGTTAAGTTTATTTTTTAACAAGGGGGGCAATCCCTTTTTCACACAGGGCCATGTAGATTTGGATTTTTTTTCTCACTAAATAATAAAAACCATCATTTAAAACTGCTTTTGTGTTCAATTATGTTATCTTTGACTAATAGTTAATGGTTTTTGATGAGCAGAAACATTTAAGTGTGACAAACATGCAAAAGAATAAGAAATCAGGAAGGGGGCAAATAGTTTTTCACATCACTATAAATAGTACTAGCTCATGAATAAATACATACTTTCCCCATTAATCGGAGCCCAAGGTGCTACCCCTTTAAAACCATATATGCAAGTCACTGCTTTACCACATGCAATCTTTCAATAGGACATGCCCAGATGGGTCATTTTAAAGCCTAATGCATAAATCAATTATGGGGAAAGTATGTATTTATTCATGAGCTAATATTTATAGCAATAAAGGGTATATATTTGCAATACAGTTCATAGTACTTATTATTTAGGTAGAGAAGAAAGCGCTGTGCACCAGTGCATACGCTTGCAGATTTATTCAAACAGGTCACATACAGACAGCCAAGACAAAGGCGGTAACTGATGGCCTAACAGCCGTTTCAACGGAAAAATGCGCCCGCTTCCTCAGAGAGTCTCTGAGGAAGCGGGCGCATTGTTCCCGCGAAACGGCTGTTAGGCCATCATACCCCTGTTTGAATAAATCTGCACGCTTATGCACTGGTGCACAGCGCTTTCTTCTCTACCTAAATCAGGTATGTCAAACCGGTGCTACGTGGGCCGAGTTCCTCACACATTTTTGACACAGTTTAAAAATGATTGGTTGATTGGTCTGAATTAGGAAAGGTGTAGAACACATTCCTTTCTTTCTCAGTCTATCCTAAACGCTGGCATGGATCTGGCCCTCCAGGCCTGGAGTTCGACACATGTGACCTAAATAATTGGAATCTACAAGCTGGGAGCACATTGCAGCTGAGCAGCTGGGGTCACACTATATTAGCCTACATGGAGTGCCAGCTTCACCTTTTCTTCTTAGTGATAGTACTTATTATATTTGATAGGAATGGAGTGTGCAAGAATGTTTTTTTATATAAAAAAAGGAGCCCCTGGGGGGTATTTACCCTCTGGATCCTATTGAGGCTTCCCCTGTCCTCCTCAGCAGAGTGGCCCCAGTGCTGGGATCTCCTAGTCGGGCAGTTGTTGGAGTGCGCACATGTGCAATAGCGTCTCTCTGCTCAGGCGGAAATGGCCAAGCCCAATCTGGTCCGCTCTATTGTGCAGAAGCAAGCCGTATACGCCTGCGCAGTAGAGTGGACCCGATCATGTGCAGCTATTTAAACTGGAGCACACGTCTAGATCAAGCATTCTGATTGGTCGCTCTGAACCACTGCACCATTTTTGGTTTTGCAATACATTTGCCAATCCTCAAAGGCTTAGATGAACATCTATATTTTTGAGTGGAGCCCCCCTTTGAACGCATCATTTGTCACACATACAGGATGAATTTCAGCCGATAGTCAAACTTGAAGAGGAGGAGATATATGTGCAAATTAAGGAGGAGGAGTTTCCGACTGAGATCAGCACAGGTGGGTGAGAACTGGAAGCCTGAGCTACTTATTTAGCGATGTACATTCTTTACCCCATCTCCACCACTGCAACACACTGTCTGTTCTGTCAATCTGAAGTCCCGCTTTCAGTTGAAAGAAAAAAGTACTGGTACTCAATGCAATTGGCAGAATGGCTTCAGCAAGATCTTTCCAGGATTACATAGTAGTAGATCAATTTATACAAGAAGTTCGGGCAGCAGGATTCCAAATGTAGCAAAACTTGATTAAACTTACATCATTAACTCCTTAGCCGTAATCCTGAGTCAGGCTCGGGACGTAAAGCCGCAGAAGAGGGTGGTGAGTGAGTTTCATGTAGGAGCTGCTGCAGACCTCTCTGATGTATGTTTTTCTTATTGTTTTTAGGGTCTAAAAGCTTGTGAATAAAATGTTATGGCTTTAAGACCTTATATCTGGAAAAAATCATAACGCCAGGGAGGTTAAACGCTTATGCAGACAAGTGGAAAAGACGGTGGTAGAAAGTTACAGGTCCGGCCTGACAGCCGTTTCCCACTTCCTCAGAGACCCTTTGGTTTCCGAGGAAGCGGGAATTCCCCATGAAACGGCCTGTAACTTTCTCCCACCTTCTTGTGTCATGAAGGGCACATGACAATAGACATTAACTTCGGTGAGATCACTGCTTAGATCCTCCAGAATCAGGAGAGCCAGGGTTCAGGTTGATAGAAGAGTAGCACCTGCCACAAGACAAGATTTCTGGTCTAAAACCACGTGCAAATGCTTAATCAATGTCGCCCTATGGGGACTGGGACCCGATACCTCAGGTGGCATAATAGGGCCGAGGCTGGCTTGCAAACCAGTGACGTGTTCTGGGCGTGGTGAGTGGTTGAGGGTGGCCGATGGGTGCCATACATACACTAGATTCTTGGCAGAGGCGGTTGTTACTGGCCGTCCAGGCCGAGTTTCATCTAGCGTGTGTATAGAGCTTATAGTCTGGGACCTGAGATGCAGGAATTTACTAAATAGGAATTAATTTAAAGCAGAACTACTGTATAGTCAAAGATTCCTGAATTCTCCAATAGATTAGCCACACTCTGGCTCTTTTTTTTTTTTTTTCTTTTCTTTTAAGTGCTGGACATACACTTATAGATTTACAGCAGAGTCGACCATCAGATAGATTTCTGTCAGATGTCTGTCAAGTCTAATCTGACAGGAATCTATCTGATGTGTGTCACACACTAGGAACAGATTTCCAATAGATTTCAGAATTAAATCAATTGAAATCTATTGAAAATCGGTCTAAATGCATTATTGGAACATTAGATCCAATGCAACTCTATGGGCCATCGATCTACTGCCAGCAGCAGATCGACTTAGATCTTCCATCCTGTCAGATAGATCAAATCAATCGAAATCAGCCGCAAACCGATAGATTATCAATCGAAGGCGATCAATCGAAGGCTGAAATCGGCCAGTGTATGGCCCCCTTTAGGTTTAGCTCATTTTCCCATGGGAGCCTTATCAGTGCACTGAGCTCTCCAGACTGCCAGAGATAGTTTCTTTATCTCTGACTGCGCTAGAAACAAAACATATATATACAGTATAGGTAGCTTCTCTGTGAAAGGAGAACCAATTATAATTTGATTTTGCTGACTGCTGAGCTAGCTAATTAGACTGGATAGTACATCATTATACAAGATGACCTCTTCCACCCGACCTGATGTGACCCCGAGGGGGAGGGAGGGTGATATTGTTCACAAAGATGGAATTAATTTTTGTTCAAAGGCAGGAAAGGGAGGAGGCTAGAAACGGCACCTGAACATCTTTCAGTGAGAGATCATCAACGATAATATTATGCAGCAAATATTTTGCTTTCAGTGGAAAGACTACAACATATTTTATTTAAAATTGATATTGATTAAGAAATAAATAAAATCTATTGCTAATGAATGTATTCAGAAACAAAGAGAAACTTAGCAGAAAATAGGAGGGGGGAGGGATAAATATATACAGGTGTATATAATTTATATATAAATATATATACAGATAGGAAATTGTTATGGCCATGGTCCTGACATCACAGATGAAGAGATGAAGTGTAATAGATCTTTAAATCCCCACAACATCGCCATGCAGCAGGTGTCACTGTCATGTTTATTCTCAGGTCTCAGAGACGGCAGTCGGAAAGATGGGCAATTCGAGGAGGAACTTACAACCTTGCAGATTACGGAGGGCGGGATCCCTGTGCATATGCTGCAAAGTGAGTAATAAACAGTGTCTGTAATGTCATCCACTGACTGTGATGGAAATAAGGCCACTAAAGGCAAACTACACCTTGGAAATGTCTCATAGTAACTGCCTCAAAGCTCAGCCTCTCTTCTCCCCATCCTCCCCCTCCCCCCCTCTCAGCCTTACTGATTAGCCTCTCTTACCCCCCCCCCCCCCAAGTCTTACTGCTCGGCCTTCCTCCACCCCCCATCCTTCCCCCCCCCCCCCCCCCACACACACACATTTTACAGCTCAGCCTCTCTAACCCCCCACCCCCCCGGCCTCAGCCGCTCTCTCCTCCCACCCCCCCGGCCTTACAGCTCAGCCTCTCCCCCACCTGCCTAACAGCTTGGCCCCTCCCCCCCCCCAGCCTTACTGCTTGGCCTTCTCCCCCTACACACACAAACACCTTACAGCTCAGCCCACTTCCCCCCCCCCCACCCACCCACCTTACAGCTCAGCCTCTCTCCTCCCCACCCCCTCCCCCGCAGCCTTACTGCTCGGCCCTCTCTCCCCCCCCCCCCCCCTACACACACACATATCTTACAGCTCAGCCTCACGCCTCACTTTCCCCCCCACCCGCCATACAGTTTAGCCTCTCTCCTCCCCCCCCCCCCCGCCCCCGCTTTACAGCTCAACCTCTCTTCTCCCCCTGCCTTACAGCACTGCCTCTCCCTGACACCTCCCCCCCCCCCCGCCCCTTTTCCGCCTTCCTTACAGCTCAGCCTCTCTTCTTAATCAAGAAAGTCTGTTTTTATAGTTTTTTGTTTTTTTTTTAAATCATTGATATTTATCCACCCTGCTCTGTTGTCAGGGAACCAATCAGGAAAAAGCTCACGGTGGGACATCAGTCTGGAGCACCTGATCAGCATGGTCCATGCACGCCCTGAATTATGGGACACTGAGTGCCCTCGCTACTCCGACCGCTACTGGAAGAAGAAAGTCTGGGATGAGGTCTGTGCTATGCTGACACCTGATTGGCAAATTCTCAGCGAACGCCAGAGGAAGCAGAGGGGTAAGTGTCATGGAGAACAACACCAAACGTACAGCAGACAGTACAGTGTGCGACCTCCACGTGGACCTGAGCTCTGGGTATTTTCAGTTTTTAGCAGGAACCATTACCTGTGTCTTTCCCTGCTCCTCTGTGGCCAGAAATAACTTTGTAGTCATGTTTTTAACTTTGTAGAGATCCATGTTGAATTCTAAAAATTATCTAAATTCTTCCTGATCTTGAAACATGGACATTTGTTGAATAAAAGGTGGCATCCACAGACTCCCTCACTACATGCAGGTTTTTCTACCTCAAGCCACACATGTATGACATGAAGCTTTAGGATAGTTATTCTAACTGTTCTAACTGTGGTTACCCACCATGCACCACTACTGAATATGCAAATTATCTCTTTATGCCCCTGAAGCCAGAACCGCTGGTGTACAGCATGCCTACAGCTTGTACATTTATAGAGCCACTTCAACCCAACATGCAGATAGCCTGTTTTGGACTGTTGATCCTCCTTAGTGCACGGCAAGGATTGATATGGCTCTGTGGGTTAGGGCTTGGACCAGAACAACAGAGTACCCAAGCAGCTCGGGGTGACCCAGAACCACTAGGAAAGTATAGGAGACCAAAGGAGACCAAAAAGCCATCCTAGTTACCGTAATAAAGCAATGCTTAGCGTAGTTTGCCTTCTTAAAACAGAAGGTATTTAGGATAATTCACCCCGAGCTGTTGATATATTATATTAGGATTTCTGGAAGTGCCAATGTAAGTCCTCTTTCCCACAGAATAGATTCCACCTGTTTGTCTCAACTAGGCCATGAAAAAAGTTATCAAAATGAAATTGAGCAATGGTGTACATGGGCAGTGGTGTTAACTTACCTTGGTCTCCGCCTCTGGAAGGAGGAAGTATCGAGAGGATGTAGAGGGGCGTGGAGCACTGCAGCCAGAGGTGGGGATCAAGGGGAGTTAACCTCCATTAACAAGACCCTCATACACCAACTCTCAGTTTCGCCTGAGGAGAAATTAAATTTCAATTTCTAACGCTCATCTTTACTACCCACCAACGTGGTTTGACTTTAGGATGTCCTACTGTATATATATATATATATATATATATATATATATATATATATCTCTTCTGCATTTTTCTTTCAGCAAAAGACATTCAGACCCGGTGGCGCTCGGCAAGAGACCGTTATCGGAGGGACTTAAACGAGAGCCAGGGGAAAGGTATCCCAGGGATCCAGAAGAAAAAACCTTATGTCTTTTTCAAGGATTTGGGTTTCCTAAAGAAAAGCATGGAGATGAGGGAGTAAGTTGAAAGCATTAATCTCAAGCATGAGTTCGATAGTTCGATGTAACAGTTCGATATCATGCGGGGATGAGAGTTGATGCATGTATGGTGCTTGAATACAGCTACTTTTACTGTCCCCCAAAATGAACATCCTTCCTTCCAAAACTGCTTTCCCAACATTGTAATAGATGCTGTGAGGTTAAACCACCAGACAAAATCTTCCTCTTGAGGACTCCATCAGTGGCATCGCTGTTCTTCCTGTAGCCGTTACAGGGGGAGGGGGGGGGGAGGAGATTTGTGTTCAGTTCCTTCGGGTTTGCAGTCACCCCAAGGGCACCAAGATTTCCAAGGTATACAGCAACAGTCAGAAATTATGGTGAGGAATGGCTCACCACTGGAGTCCTCAACATGTATAAAGATCCAAAGGTTGACCAGCCCAACTGTTGGAAACTTTACTTCTACTTTAGCTTTGAAAACTGAAACAATAAAATATTGATAGATGCCTCTAATTGAAACACAGGACCACTTGTGTTTTCTTTAACAGGAAAAACAAAAATGCCAACAACACCGAGGATGATGACGACTTTTTCGAACCTCAGAGCCAACAACCCAACTTAGAAGATGACTCATTTGAAAAAGAAGTGACTGAAGTCGAAGAGCCAACACCTGCTCCCACCATCCAGATCTTGCCACTGCCACCATCCCCTGTACACCCTATCTCTCATCCAACTGTGGAATCACCCATTCCAGTACCAAAGGTCTCCAAGGCCTCCAAAAAGCACAAGCTTGCAGCGAGGCCACCAGATGAGTTTGAGTGTAAGATTATGGACATAATGGCCAGCATGCAAGACAAACAAAAGAGGTTTCATGAAGAACAGAGACAGATACTGGTTGAGGGGCCCCCAGAGGTTGACCTTTTCCAGAACATGAACGATGATGATGTAACCTTCCTGCGAAGTTTGCTGCCATACTTTAAGCGAGCACCAGAAAATAAGAAGTTGGACTTGCGGATTGGCGTCTTGAACATTGTCTCCCAATATGTGGACGGTTCCATGTATGAAAATTCTCCACCTCCATCTTCTGTTGAGACGCAGTATTCTGACCATTCTATTTCTGGTGCATTTTTGCCCTCTCAGCCCACTCCTACGGGCAGATATAGTAGGGGGACCTATGGCAACTTACCTGCTACCTCCTCATCATACAGTCATGTCTCATCAACCTCCACCTCGTTTCAAACTCCCCATCCTGGGCAGCATAGAGAGACAGCATACACATATTCCACCTCACCACCATCTTCGCGTCCTTATATGCAGGACCTGTGAGGACTGGAAGCACCTGGTTGTTGGTGCATTTATTGTAACTGCAGTTGTGCATACCACCCACTGCAAGCTGCCAGTGTGCAGCAATTGGTGGTTGTAAACAAGCATGAAATTACCTGCGTGATCTCACATTCACTGCTATGTAGTTGTGTTTAGGTCCCAAGTTGCAGCTAACATTAGGACAATAATACTAACAGAGTTCTAAGAGATGTCAGACTTATAAAGGGGAATGCCTAATTTTGGTAACATTTCACAATGCAAGGCAGAAATATGAAACCACAACTTCGTAATTTGTGTTTATCATTTATTTTGTATTGTTATGGCTCCTTTGTCTCACAGAGTATCCGCTCTGCTCCATGGGAAGGCAAATACTTCTTTGGGAGAATGTTGCACCCTGTGAGTTTTTCTTACTCTACACAGCTGTGTTTAGGGTGTATCCATGGTATTGACAAAAACAAAGACTTCAAGTGAAGGTCTACTGTTGTTGATACAAAAATCCACCACCTACAACTACCACCACCAACTCGTATGTACAGTTTGTTTGTATCTGCGGAGACAACCACATGTATAGCTCGGCCTTCCTACCAGCACTGCAACTATTCCGTTTTTTTAACCACTTAAGTACCAGCGGTCTCTGCCCTCTTAAAGAGACACTGAAGCGAGAATACATCTCGCTTCAGTGCTTATATTCAGCAGGGGCATGTGTGCCCCTGCTAAAACGCCGCTATCCCGCGGCTAAACGGGGGTCCCTTACCCCCCAAATCCCCCTCTGCAATATCTACGACCAACTTGGTCGTAGATTTTGCTGCTGTTGAGGCAGGGCTAACGGCTGCAGCCCTGCCTCTCAGCGCCGTCTATCAGCGGTGCATCGCCGCCTCTCCCCCGCCCCTCTCAAGGAAGGAAGACTAAGAGGGGTGGGGGAGAGGCGGAGATACGCGCTGACAGACGCGCGTGAGGCAGGACTGCGGCCATTAGCCCTACCTCAATGCGGAAGAGATCCCCTGCTGCACGGAGGGGATTTGTGAGGTAAGGGACCCCCGTTTAGCCGCGGGATAGCGGCGTTTTAGCAGGGGCACACATGCCCCTGCTGAATATGAGCTTTGAAGCGAGATTTATTCTCGCTTCATACTCTCTTTAAGGACCAGAGACAGCTGGTAACAGAAACAACAGAATACCGACAAATCACCACACATACGTGCTGCAAGCGAATGCCCAGTGCAGAGAAGCCCGTGTTGGGATGCACTCGGGCTCCCGAAAAGTTCTGAAGCCTCCTGCAGCAGCACAGAGCAGTATTCGACCAATCAGTCGAACACTAATGGGGGTGACAGCGCTGGAACGCGGGGACTGTGAGAGGTTTTATAGGGCCCAGAGCCTCCCCTCTCCATAGGTTAGTATCTGTTTGTTTTTTTGTTGTTGTTTTTTTTACATTAGCTTTAACAAACATGGAATTTAACATTAGAGCCTGTGCAATGAAATAAGTAATAAATACTATTTACAAGTTGGGGACTTGTATTTCTCTGGAGGGTGGAGCTACAGTTTACCTGAACCCTTGGAAATAGTGAAATGTTCCTCTAAGGTCATTCCATCAAACTGGTTTTATTTTTGTATTTGATATTTACTATAAATAAAGAAATAGCACCTTAACTCAACTTCTTTGAAAAAATGAAGATGGAACGCCAGCCAATGTGTCTCTTATATGTCTCTGATCTGTGCTGGAGTCAGGTGAGAATTTAATTGAGGAGTGAGACTGCATTTGGAACACCAACGCAGAATGTTGTCCTCTCTTGTCTTTTGTTGCTTTTTTCCCACATAAATTGTATTTAAAGAGAAACTGAAGCGAAAAAAAATATATGATATAATGATTTGTATGTGTAGTACAGCTCAGAAATAAAGCATTAGAAGCAGAGACATAAGTCTAATGTTGTTTCCAGCACAGGAAGAGTTAAAGCTGCCCATACACCTAACGATTTTGCCGCCGATATACAGCAGATTCGATCACTGTGATCGAATCTGCTGTGAAATTGTTGCGCAAACGCTGACAGAACGATCGATTTCCGTACGAAATCAATCGGTCCCGTCGATCCGTCCGTGCGGAAGATTTCCCTCGATCGCCGGTGGGTCGGGAGTGCGTCGATAGCAGCGTTCGAATGCCCGACGACTGATGCTAGCGGCAATACATTACCTGCTCTGCCGGCGCGACTTCCCCTCTGTCCCCGCAGCTTCTTCTCCGCGCTGGGTTCCGGACGGCTGCTGCTTCATTAAACTTCCTGTCCTGGCAGGAAGTTTAAACAGTAGAGCGCCCTCTACTGTTTAAACTTCCCCCGGACAGGAAGTTCAGTGAAGACAAGCCAGCCGGACTGGAGACCAGCGCGGAGAAGAAGCTGCGGGGACAGAGAGGGAGTCGCGCCGGCCCGGAGCAGGTAATGTATGTATGCGGGCGGGTGGGGGGCAGCGGCAGCACCACCATAACCACAGATTGTGATCGGTTTCATGCTGAAATCGATTCACAATCTGTTTGCAGTAAAGGCAGCCATACGATACCTCTCTGATCAGATTCGATCAGAGAGGGATATATCTGTTGGTCGAATCTGATGGCAAATCGACCAGTGTATGGCTACCTTAAGAGACTCCAGTTGTTATCTATGCAAAAAAGCCATTGAGCTTTACGACTTTCAAAGTCGCAGAGAGCTCTGAGTTCTGAAGGTTGTTATCTGAGCTTTCAGTCAAGGATTTTCTTTTTCTCTGCCAGAGGACAGGTCAATAGTTCACAGCCTGCTCTGTAAATCATTCAGAATGCTGAGTAGTGTGTAAAATGCACATATTAGAGAATGATGCAATGTTCTAAAAAACACACTATATAACTGAAAATAAAAACATGAGAATATTTTCTTTGCTACTAATCTTCTAGTAATTATCCGTACTACACAATTCATTATATCATATTTTTTTTTCCGCTTCAGTGTCTCTTTAAAAAGAATCTGTAATAAAAAAAAAACCCTCGGGAGGGGGATGCCTTTGATCCTATTGAGGATTCCCCCATCGCCGCAGTAGCCCCGATCAAACGCTGTATCCCCCGAATAGCTTGTCGGCGGATGTAGTGCCTGTAGTATGCGGCGATATTTACCTTTTGGGTCCAGCGCAGAAGCAGTACCATCTTCTCCGTCTTGCTCCAGCGGTAATAGCCGAGCCAGATCAGGTCCGCTCTACTGTGCAGACACCACGCAGTAGAGCAGACCCGACTGTGCTCGGCTATTTGCGCCAGAGCCCGAGGGGGAAGATGGTGCTGCGCCTGGGCTGGACCCAAAAGGTAAATATTGCCATCTGCAGCTGTCCGGAATGCCAGAGCTGGATCGGGGCTACTGCAGAGTACAGGGAGACGCCTTATTAGGATCCCGAGGCTTCCCCCTCCTGGAGTAAGTACCCCCCAGTTTTTTTTTGTATTACATATTCTCTATAATTCTGGGTACAGTTGGGGAAAAAAAGAGATTCTTATTGCTGTCTGTGTCCCCATTAGTGGGATTTCTTTCCCTATCCTAGTTACAGGGTCACCTGCAACCAGACGTTAGGTGGAGTCACTCAAGGCTGGACGCAATCAGCAGTAAAGAAAATAAAACAAAGGGTGAGGGCAAAAGAGATATTTATTGCTGTCTGTGTATCACTCACTTCCTGTCCTACTGACAGAGAAGAGGAAGTGAAGTGACAGCTCCACAGTGTGTACGCAGACAACACTAAAAACATGACAAAGATTGTGATCCTTCCTTCTGCTATCCAACACTAAATGAGATATTTCAGCTGGAGCTGCACTTTGCTAATAGGAAGTGATGCTGGACATACACGGTTTGATTTTGCCACACGATTCCGCGCCCGATCGTTTTGCCCGATTGATTCTGCAGGCGATTCATCTTCCATTCGTTTTTCGTATCTTTTCCCATTGTCCTCAATGCAGAATCGAGCGGCGAAACGATCGGGCGGGAGATCGGACGTGTCGGAAATTATCTATCGAGCTATCTAAATGGCTCAGAATCGAGCCGTGTATTCCCAGCATCACAGAAGGTGAAATAATCCAGTTGGTGTTTATTGTCTAAGTCTAGGATATTCTTGGATGGCTGTGCAGGCTTTTGGATAATCTGTTGCCCATGGTAACTTGCAAAACCATTATTTTCCTTTGTGTATTGGAACCGTGGGGAAAATAACGCCATTAATAAAATTGCTTATTTTTTACAATATCGCTTTTTAGATTATTTAGTCAGTATTTGCCCATTGTAAAATTCTTCCTCTCTCTGATTTGCATTCTGAAATGTATCACTGGTGGTGACATCTTTAGTTCTGCCAGGTGATCTGTGTGGAATGTTCGTTGCTGAGAGTTCAATGCACACAGGGAGATATTGCTTGCTTGGCAGTTAGAAAAAGACATTTCCCACAATGCAGCGAGGTTCACAGACAGCAAACTGTCAGGACCATGGTCCTGGCATAACGCTGTGGAAGGGGTTTCACCACAACTCGGCCATACAGAACACAACCACAAAAACTGTTATAGGTCAATTGTTCTGCAGGAAAAAATAAATCGATTATATCAAAAAAATAATTTCCTTTCTCATCACTTCTCCATGTTTGTAATGTCTGTGCCCTGTCCAGAGGCAAATCATTCCATGCAGAGTGGAGCGTTATGTGTGAAGAGTTTTAGTAGCTATCCATTTACTGGGCTTGTCTGAGTAGAAGGTAAATGTATCAGGAAAAGTTATTATTAATAAAATGTATTGATAAACCGCTAAAATATTATGCAGCGCTGTACAATACATGGGGAGCCATAACAATGTTACAGGGACATTACAGCGCTAAATGGTACACAAAATAGTGATGTAACAATAAACATGAGTCACTGAGTCCATATGGTGTGGGAGAAGAGCACACGGGAGGAGCACCCTGCCAAAAAAGCTTAAAGGCAGCGAAAAACTGTAAAATTTTAAATATGTGCAAACATATTTACAAATAAGAAGTACATTTTTTTCCAGAGTAAAATGAGCCATAAATTACTTTTCTACCATGTTGCTGTCACTTACAGTAGGTAGTAGAAATCGGACAGAAGTGACAGGTTTCGGACTAGTCCATCTCTTTACAGGGGATTCTCAGGGATATATTTGTTTTCAAAAGCATTTAGTGAATGGCAGTTGCTCTGTCCAACTGCCAAAAAACTGTGTAGGAAGCGGGGAAGCTGGCCAGCATCATTGTTTAAATCCTTTTTAGGGAATATCTTTATAAAGAATAAAAGCCTTGCTGAGAATCCCCTATGAAGAGATGGGCTAGTCCAAAACCTGTCACTTCTGTCAGACTTCTACTGCCTACTGTAAGTGACAGCAACATAGGAGAAAACTAATTAATGTCTCATTTTACTCTGGAAGAGACATACTTTTTATTTGTATAAGTTTGCACATATTTTTAATTTTACAGTTTTTCGCTGTAGTGCCCCTTTAAAGAGAACCCGAGGTGGAGCTCTGACAATGCCATCCGCATACAGAGGCTGGGTCTGCCTCTACAGCCCAGCCTCTTTTGCTATCCAGATCCCCCCTAAGTTCCCCCTGCGCTCTCCTATCCCCCATAAATCACAGCCGCGCTGTGCAGGCTGTGTTTACATCTGTACTGTCAGTCTGCTGCTCCCTCTGGTTCCTGCATAGCTCCGGTCCCCGCCCGCGTCCCTTCCCTCCAATCAGCGGGGAGGGAAGGGATGCGGGCGGGGACCGGAGCTATGCAGGAAGCGGAGGGAGCAGCAGACTGACACTATAGAGGTAAACACAGCCCGCTGCCACACTGCTGCGTGTCGACAGCGCGGCTGTGATTTATGGGGGATAGCAAAGCGCAGGAGGGGATTGGGATAGTAACAGAGGCTGGGCTGTATAGGCAGACCCAGCCTCTGTGTGCAGCTAGCATTGTCAGAACCCCACCTCGGGTTCTCTTTTGAGAGGGACACATAAAGGGGGGGTGGGGTGTATGTCCAAGGGAGGGGGATAGAGCTATGATGTTGGCAGGGACGCAATGGTGAACAGATGGGTCTTTACAGCCTTCTTGAATGAGTTTAAGGTGGGACTGAGCGTTATGGGGGGGAGCGAGCTCCATAGAGTAGGGGCTGCTCTGGAGAAGTCCTGGTGCCTGGCAAGTGATGCGAGAAGTGGACATCCATAGAGTGTTGGAGGAGTGGAGAGAGCGGGTTGGGGAGCATCTCTGGACGAGATCTGAGATGTACGAAGGGTAGGTATGGGGGATGGATTTGTATGCCAGAGCAGTTTACATTTCATTCTGAGAGGGACAGGAAGCCAGTGACGGGACTTCAGGATCAGCAGGAGGAGTTAAGGAGCCTGGCAGCTGTATTCATAACGGATTACAGGGGTCGGAGTCTGTATATATAGCCCTAACCCTAAATAGGACTTTGCTGGGCTCCCATGGTCTTATTTTGTTTTTAAAGTCAACGTGAGACGGGGGAGATAAGAGGATATATACTTACCTGGGCCTTCCTCCAGCCATCTGTAGTCCTTCAGCTCCCTCTGTATCCGTCCAGCCCCCTCTGTTCTGCCATTGCCAGCCCCAGTAGTGGCGGTCTAGTGTGCATGCACAGCCCTGGCTCCTCCTCAATTGAGCTCCCATGGCTGCATCCATTCTCCATTTTGCATCTACGCAGTTGGTGAAGGCTTGTAAATGTGCAGGCGCAGAATGTGCCCAGCTACAGGAGTGCTATCCAGGAGGAGCGCAGTCGTCCTTGACTGGGTCAAACGGGGACTTTACAGGGGTTGACAGTGCAGAACGGTGTGGATTGGTCAGGCACCAAGGGGGCTGGAAAATGCCCCAGGTAAGTATAAATTGCTCCCCTCATGAAAGCTACGGGCCCTTTCACACCAGAGGGATTTTTCGGCGTTTTAACGCCACGGCCGAAGTTGGCGTTTTGCTAGGTAAAAGAAAGTCCATAGACTTTCATTTTACCTTTCACATCTAACTCGGCGTTTTGGAGCGTTGCGTTTCAACGCTCCCAGGAGCTTTTTCAGGGCTGTTAACAGCCGAAGTTGGCTGTTGGCGTTTCAATGATAGTCAATGGAAAACGCCAACTTCAGCGTTTTCAAAGCCTTTTCAAAGCGTTTTACAGCTATCTTGTTCACTTATTTTTATAGAAGAAAAAAAAAAGGACGTTTTCATATGGGCTGTAAAACTCTTTCAAAGGCTTTGAAAACGCTTTGAAAACACTATGTATTGGCGTTAACCACAGCCTCTAGTGTGAAAGAGCAAAGGTTCACCTCTGTTTGAATGCCTCAGGTACATGACTATTTTTTTTTTTTATGCTTTTCGCTCCCATACAGGCAAATCTTATTCAAATCTTTCTCTCTTCCCAGCACTCAGATGTAGTTTTGTCAGCCACACAGAGTTTTACAACCTCCAATTAGCCCTTATAAGTTTAGCTTTCCATGCGCACAGGGTGAAATCGAATAGTCTGGTTATTATTAGAAATTGGTTTCATTTCATCTTCAAATTTTCAAGCATGAATTGCTGTATGAATGTTCTCTCTTGTCCTGCCTGACCTGGATTCTTCTTTCTGGAGCAAGTCACTAGATTTCACTTCCCTGCAAGGCCGGAGTTATAGTTGTTTTTCTCCTAGTCCAAGTATGTTGGGGCTCCCATTCCATGTGCAGCCCCGTCTCCCATGTGTAACATCCAAGTACACTGAAGCCCCCCTCCCATTCTATGTACAGCCCACTCACCAATGTGTGACAACCATGTACTGCAGCCCCTGTCTTTCATATTCCGCTCCCTTGGACATCAGTTTCCATTTCCCATGTGTTGTTTCCCGTTTGTAGCCTACTCTTGCATTAGCAACCCCTATTTCATGTCCAGGTGCCCCATTGGGCTGTAGCTGCCCAAGGCCAGGGCCTTTGTGACCTTTCCAGAAATCTGGCCCTGCTTCCCTGTTAAAGGACAACTGAAGTGAGAAGACTATGGAGGCTGCCATGTTTGTTTCCTTTTAAACAATACCAGTTGCCTGGCAGCCCTGCTGGTCTGTTTGGCGGCAGAAGTGTCCGGATAACACCAGAAACAAGCATACAGCTAATCTATCAGATCTGACAATGATGTCAGATACACCTGATCTGCTGCATGCTTGTTCAGGGTCTATGGTTAAAAGTAGAGGCAGAGCAGCCTGGCAACTGGTATTGCTTAAAAGGAAATGAACATGGCAGCCTCCATATACCTCTCTCTTCAGTTGTCCTTTAAGTGTCTCTTGTCAGAACTATTCCCTTACTTCTCATCACTTGAGAACAGGGATGGTCAATAAGAATCAAATAATTCTGAGTTGCAAATGTTTCTATGAATTTTATGCATGAAAAGGTACAACCAAATGTCGCAAGTACTTGATTGGTTGATTTTCAAGCAACATAAATTTGCATAAAGTTAGTATAAGACTGGCGTAAAGTTGGAATTATTTGCATCACACTGACCATCTCTACCTGAGCATGATAAATCCTTAGGACTAAGGAATACCCATAGACCTAATGATTATGGGCAAATTTGACAAAGAGATACATTTATCTCTCATCGAATCTGATTAAAGATAAATTTGTTTTTTGTTGATTATGCCCATACACTACAGGACGATTCCCATCCGATTTCAGCATCTACATCAAGATGGCGCCTGGATGGGAAGCCACGGCCACAGGGCTCCGGCAATGACTTCTTTTTTCACCACTCCGTGGGTCCCCCTCTGGCCATGGCTCACCGCAGATGCTCCTTCCAGCATCCTCTCCCCATCGCTGTGAAGTGCGGTGCGCTTGCTCCCCAGGCGCCGGCTCCCCAGCGCTCGCTCTGAGGACCGGCTCGCCACGTGGGAGATCCCAGCTGACTGACCCCACGTGATGGCTGGCCCCGGAGCGCATCTGCACTCCATGCTCCTGCGTTGCAGCCCTCCAGGACTCCGGACGCTGGCTGCTCACTTCCTCACTTGCGGGGGATGTGGATTCGGGGAAGGGCCACACAGACGCCATGTCACTGTGCAGCCAGCTGATCGGGCTGCCAGCTGATCGAGCCACGTGCTTGATCAGCTGGCCTGCGAGTGAACCAGGCTGCCCCGGTATGTCTTTATCCACTGGCCTCACCACCGTTGCGGGTCACATCACATGCCACATTGTGCCATGGAGACGGGTCGCCCTCTGTGCCTGTCAGCAGGGTCCCGTGCTGCCGCTGTTCCTGCAGCTTCGGCCCCGTCCACATGCTGAGCGGGGGCAACTATCTGCAGAGCAGCCCCAGCTCCAACCAGGAGGAGGAGAGCACAGCGGCACGGCTCCATTCATCAGCTCCAGGACAGGGCTGGTGTGCCCTTCCACTCTCCTACATGCTGGACCATGCCAGCCCTGCCACTTCGCTCCATGCCAGACCCCGCCTGCCTGTACTGTGGCCTGGACCGCCACAACAATCTGCCTGGACTCCAAGGCCCCATGGTTTCCTCAGCCACCATTGGTAGCTCACATGGGACTTTTTCGGCCAGATCAGCCAGCCAACCAGAACACCAACTGAACACTAATCGGCCTAATTCCACCACAACCCAAGGAGACACACTCTTCTCTCTCTCTTTACCCAAGGAGAGTCCACGGGACATCTGATTCAAGTATCACTGCAAAGTGTTTGAGTGCCATAGACGGCAGCGGATTAACCCCTCGGCCCCTTTCCCTGGCCTTTAGTCTCGTATATTTTATCTTTGCCTAACCTGCATAATCTTCTGAATCCGCATCGCCGCTGCCCCCAAAGTATAATGTGCCCCCCGTGTGTGCATTTATACATTACCTGTCCTGTAGCAGCCTCCGCGCTGTGTCCGTAATCCTCCGGGCGGCTACCCATACATGCCACTGGCGCATAGCATCTGATGTCAGACGCTATGTGCCGACGTCAAACAATATGTGCCAGTAGCGTGTATGGAGAGCTGCCAGGAGGATTACGGACACGAAGCGGAGGCTGCTACAGGACAGGTAATGTATATATGCACACACCGGGCATATTTATACATCGCGACGGTAGCAGCTGGGTTTTTGTCGCTTGTTCCGGAAATCGCCGCAGTACCGCCGCACACCCAACCAGCCAGCTTCGGCCCAACATATTGCGGCATGCGCAATCGACCATGCGACCAATTTCCGTCCCGAAATTGGTCGCTTTCTTGGTCGGGCATGCACTTGGCAGCACCAATTTTTATCCAGTCCTCTGTCCCCCGCCGCTCTTCTATGGTCCATCCTATTGTCCGGGGGACTCCAGTGAATGCAAACCCGAACATACTGCGCCGCGCATGTGCAGTATGTCCATTCTGCTCCCCTGTGCCTGCGTAGTGATTTCATAGGACAGACGCGCACTTGCTCCTGTGTCCCAGCGTGAGCTCTGATTGGAGACATCACTGTGACTTTACTCGGTGCAGCCACAGGAGAGCAGAACGGACATACTGCGCATGCGCGGCACAGTATGTCTGGGTTTGGAGTCTCCAAAAGTCGCCCAGGGTCCGACCAGAAAAGAGGGGCAGGAGGACGGAGGAGAACGGGAGGCGTGGTGAGTATTTGATTATGCCCCCCTACCCAGTACAGGTTTATTTTTTACCAGATGCTTTCACATCTGGTATCCTTTAACCACTTAAGGACTGCAGTCATAAAACCCCTTAAGGACCAGAGCCTTTTTTTCCATTCGGACCACTGCAGCTTTCACGGTTTATTGCTCAGTCATACAACCTACCACCTAAATGAATTCTACCTCCTTTTCTTGTCACTAATACAGCTTTCTTTCGGTGCTATTTGATTGCTGCTGCGAGTTTTAGTTTTTATTATATTCATCAAAAAAGACATGAATTTTGTCAAAAATATGACTTTTTTAACTTTCTGTGCTGACATTTTTCAAATAAAGTAAAATTCCCTATACATTTGAGCGCGAAAGTTATTCTGCTACATGTCTTTGATAAAAAAAAACCCCATTCAGTGTATATTTATTGGATTGGGTAAAAGTTATAGCGTTTACAAACTATGGTGCCAAAAGTGAATTTTCCCATTTTCAAGCATCTCTGACTTTTCTGCGCACCTGTCAGGTTTCATGAGGGGCTAAAATTCCAGGATAGTACAAATCCCCCCCAAATGACCCCATTTTGGAAAGAAGACATCCCAAAGTATTCAGTGAGAGGCATGGTGAGTTCATAGAAGATTTTATTTTTTGTCACAAGTTAGCGGAAAATGACACTTTGTAACAAAAAAAAAAAAAAAAAAAGTTTCCATTTCTTCTAACTTGCGACAAAAAAAAATGAAATCTGCCACGGACTCACTATGCTACTCTCTGAATACCTTGAAGTGTCTACTTTCCAAAATGGGGTCATTTGTGGGGTGTGTTCACTGTCCTGGCATTTTGGGGGGTGCCTAATTGTAAGCACCCCTGTAAAGCCTAAAGATGCTCATTGGACTTTGGGCCCCTTAGCGCAGTTAGGCTGCAAAAAAGTGCCACACATGTGGTATTGCCGTACTCAGGAGAAGTAGTATAATGTGTTTTGGGGTGTATTTTTACACATACCCATGCTGGGTGGGAGAAATATCTCCGTAAATGACAATTGTTTTCTTTTTTTAACACACAATTGTCAATTTATAGAGATATTTCTCCCACTCAGCATGGGTATGTGGAAAAATACACCCCAAAACACATTATACTACTTCTCCTGAGTACGGCGATACCACATGTGTGGCACTTTTTTGCACCCTAACTGCGCTAAGGGGCCCAAAGTCCAATGAGTACCTTTAGGATTTCACAGGTCATTTTGAGAAATTTCGTTTCAAGACTGCTCCTCACGGTTTAGGGCCCCTAAAATGCCAGGACAGTATAGGAATCCCACAAATTACCCCATTTTAGAAAGAAGACACCCCAAGGTATTCCATTAGGAGGATGGTGAGTTCATAGAAGATTTTTTTTTTTTGTCACAAGTTAGCGGAAATTGATTTTAATTGTTTTTTTTCACAAAGTGTCATTTTCTGCTAACTTGTGACAAAAATAAAATCTTCTATGAACTCACCATACTCCTAACGGAATACCTTGGGGTGTCTTCTTTCTAAAATGGGGTCATTTGTGGGGTTCCTATACTGCCCTGGCATTTTAGGGGCCCTAAACCGTGAGGAGTAGTCTTGAAACCAAATGTCGCAAAATGACCTGTGAAATCCTAAAGGTACTCATTGGACTTTGGGCCCCTTAGCGCACTTAGGGTGCAAGAAAGTGCCACACATGTGGTACCGCCGTACTCAGGAGAAGTAGTATAATGTGTTTTGGGGTGTATTTTTACACATACAGATGCTAGGTGGGAGAAATATCTCTGTAAATGACAATTATTTGATTTTTTTTACACACAATTGTCCATTTACAGAGAGATTTCTCCCACCCAGCATGGGTATGTATAAAAATACACCTCAAAACACATTATACTACTTCTTCTGAGTACGGCGATACCACATGTGTGACACTTTTTTGCAACCTAGGTGCGCTAAGAGGCCTAACGTCCTATTCACAGGTCATTTTGAGGCATTTGGATTCTAGACTACTCCTCACGGTTTAGGGCCCCTAAAATGCCAGGGCAGTATAGGAACCCCACAAGTGACCCCATTTTAGAATGAAGACACCCCAAGGTATTCCGTTAGGGGTATGGTGAGTTCATAGAAGATTTTTTTTTTGTCACAAGTTAGCGGAAAATGACACTTTGTGAAAAAAAAACAATACATATCAATTTCCGCTAACTTGTGACAAAAAATAAAATCTTCTATGAACTCACCATACTCCTAACGGAATACCTTGGGGTGTCTTCTTTCTAGAATGGGGTCATTTGTGGGGTTCCAATACTGCCCTGGCATTTTAGGGGCCCTAAACCGTGAGTAGTCGTCTTGAACCCAAATGTCTCAAAATGACCTGTGAAATCCTAAAGGTACTCATTGGACTTTGGGCCCCTTAGCACAGTTAGGCTGCAAAAAAGTGTCACACATGTGGTATCGCCGTACTCAGAAGAAGTAGTATAATGTGTTTTGTGGTGTATTTTTACATATAACCATGCTGGGTGGGAGAAATATCTCTGTAAATGACACATTTTTGATTTTTTTTACACACAATTGTCCATTTACAGAGAGATTTCTCCCACCTAGCATGGGTATGTGTAAAAATACACCACAAAACACATTATACTACTTCTCCTGAGTATGGCGATACTACATGTGTGACACTTTTTTGCAGCCTAGGTGCGCTAAGGGGCCCAACGTCCTATTCACAGGTCATTTTGAGGCATTTGTTTTCTAGACTACTCCCCACGGTTTAGGGCCCCTAAAATGCCAGGGCAGTATAGGAACCCCACAAGTGACCCCATTTTAGAAAGACGACACCCCAAGGTATTCCGTTAGGGGTATGGTGAGTTCATAGAAGATTTTATTTTTTGTCACAAGTTAGTGAAAAATGACACTTTGTGAAAAAAACAATAAAAATCCAATTTCCGCTAACTATTGACAAAAAATAAAATCTTCTATGAACTCATCATACACCTAACAGAATACCTTGGGGTGTCTTCTTTCTAAAATGGGGTCACTTGTGGGGTTCCTATACTGCCCTGGCATTTTACGGGCCCAAAACTGTGAGTAGTCTGGAAACCAAATTTCTCAAAATGACTGTTCAGGGGTATAAGCATCTGCAAATTTTGATGACAGGTGGTCTATGAGAGGGCAAATTTTGTGGAAACGGTCATAAGCAGGGTGGCCTCTTAGATGACAGGATGTATTGGGCCTGATCTGATGGATAGGAGTGCTAGGGGGGTGACAGGAGGTGATTGATGGGTGTCTCAGGGGGCGGTTAGAGGGGAAAATAGATGCAATCAATGCACTGGGGAGGTGATCGGAAGGGGGTCTGAGGGGGATCTGAGGGTTTGGCCGAGTGATCAGGAGCCCACACGGGGCAAATTAGGGCCTGATCTGATGGGTAGGTGTGCTAGGGGGTGACAGGAGGTGATTTATGGGTGTCTCAAGGTGTGATTAGAGGGGGGAAATAGATGCAAGCAATGCACTAGCGAGGTGATCAGGGCTGGGGTCTGAGGGCGTTCTGAGGTGTGGGCGGGTGATTGGGTGCCCGCAAGGGACAGATTAGGGTCTAATCTGATGGGTAACAGTGACAGGTGGTGATAGGGGGTGATTGATGGGTAATTAGTGGGTGTTTAGAGGAGAGAAGAGATGTAAACACTGCACTTGGGAGGTGATCTGATGTCGGATCTGCGGGCGATCTATTGGAGTGGGTGGGTGATCAGATTGCCCGCAAGGGGCAGGTTAGGGGCTGATTGATGGGTGGCAGTGACAGGAAGTGATTGATGGGTGGCAGTGACAGGGGGTGATTGATGGGTGATTGACAGGTGATCAGTGGGTTATTACAGGGAATAACAGATGTAAATATTGCACTGGCGAATTGATAAGGGGGGGGTCTGAGGGCAATCTGAGTGTGTGGGCGGGTGATTGGGTGCCCGCAAGGGGCAGATTAGGGTCTAATCTGATGGGTAACAGTGACAGGTGGTGATAGGGGGTGATTGATGGGTAATTAGTGGGTGTTTAGAGGAGAGAATAGATGTAAACGATGGATTTGGGAGGTGATCTGATGTCGGATCTGCGGGCGATCTATTGGTGTGGGTGGGTGATCAGATTGCCCGCAAGGGGCAGGTTAGGGGCTGATTGATGGGTGGCAGTGACAGGGGGTAATTGATGGGTGGCAGTGACAGGGGGTGATTGACAGGTGATCAGTGGGTTATTACAGGGAAGAACGGATGTAAATAATGCACTGGCGAATCGATAAGGGGGGGGGTTGAGGGCAATCTGAGTGTGTGGGCGGGCGATTGGGTGCCCGCAAGGGTCTAATCTGATGGGTAACAGTGACAGGTGGTGATAGGGGGTGATTGATGGGTGATTGATGGGTAATTAGTGGGTGTTTAGAGGAGAGAATAGATGTAAACGATGGATTTGGGAGGTGATCTGATGTCGGATCTGCGGGCGATCTGTTGGTGTGGGTGGGTGATCAGATTGCCCGCAAGGGGCAGGTTAGGGGCTGATTGATGGGTGGCAGTGACAGGGGGTGATTGATGGGTGGCAGTGACAGGGGGTGATTGACAGGTGATCAGTGGGTTATTACAGGGAAGAACGGATGTAAATAATGCACTGGCGAATCGATAAGGGGGGGGGGGGGTTGAGGGCAATCTGAGTGTGTGGGCGGGCGATTGGGTGCCCGCAAGGGTCTAATCTGATGGGTAACAGTGACAGGTGGTGATAGGGGGTGATTGATGGGTGATTGATGGGTAATTAGTGGGTGTTTAGAGGAGAGAATAGATGTAAACGATGGATTTGGGAGGTGATCTGATGTCGGATCTGCGGGCGATCTATTGGTGTGGGTGGGTGATCAGATTGCCCGCAAGGGGCAGGTTAGGGGCTGATTGATGGGTGGCAGTGACAGGGGGTGATTGACGGGTGATTGACAGGTGATTGACAGGTGATTGACAGTTGATCAGGGGGGATAGATGCATACAGTACGCGGGGGGGGGGAGGGTCTGGGGGGGTCTGGGGAGAATCTGAGGGGTGGGGGGGTGATCAGGAGGGAGCAGGGGGCAGTTTAGGGACTAAAAAAAAAAATAGCGTTGACAGATAGTGACAGGGAGTGATTGATGGGTGATTAGGGGGGTGATTGTGTGCAAATGGTGGTCTGGGGGGTGGGCAGGGGGGGGTCTGAGGGGTACTGTGGGCGATCAGGGGGCAGGGGGGGGGCAGATCAGTGTGTTTGGGTGCAGACTAGGGTGGCTGCAGCCTGCCCTGGTGGTCCCTCGGACACTGGGACCACCAGGGCAGGAGGCAGCCTGTATAATACACTTTGTATACATTACAAAGTGTATTATACACTTTGTAGCGGCGATCGCGGGGTTAACAACCCGCGGGCGCTTCCGATTGGCCGGCGGGTTGACGTCGCGGGTGGGCGGAGCCTATTGCCGGTGGATGCGCGCGCATCCCAGCGCGCGATCCCCGGCCAGAGAGTGCCCCAGGACCTGACGCCAATCTGCGTTACGTGGTCCTGGGGCTGCCACTTTGCCGCCGCCAATATGAAGTAGGCGGTCGGCAAGTGGTTAAAGGGGCACTACAGCGAAAAATTGTAAAATTTAAAATATGTGCAAACATATACAAAAAAGAAGTACATTTTTCCAGAGTAAAATGAGCCATAAATTACTTTTCTCCTATCTTGATATCACTTACAGTAGGAAGTAGAAATCTGACAGAAGCGACAGGTTTTGGACTAGTCCATCTCTTCATAGGGGATTCTCTGGGATTTATATATTTTCAAAAGCACTTAGTGAATGGCAGTTGCTCTGTCCAACTGCCAAAAAATTGTGTAGTGAGGAGGGAGGCTGGCCAGCATCATTGTTTAAATCCTATTTAGGGAATATCTTTATAAAGAATAAAAGCCATGCTGAGAATCCCCTATGAAGAGATGGACTAGTCCAAAACCTGTCACTTTTGTCAGATTTCTACTACCTACTGTAAGTGAAAGGAACTTAGGAGAAAAGTAATTTATGGCTCATTTTACTCTGTAAAAAACATACTTCTTATTTTCGCCATAGTGCCCCTTTAAAGGAGTTGTCAGGGCAAATTTAATAACATAAACGCTACTTACCGGGGGCTTCCTCCAGCCCCAAGCTCCCAGGACCTCCCACGCCGCAGCTCTGCAGCCAGCCGTTCGCCAGAGCTCCGACCCGGTCCCCGGTGATGACGTCAGAGCGACCTGGAGGTCGATCTGTATTGCGCCTGCGCGAGCGCCGCTGTCAATCACCGCCACGTGGCAGAACTACTGCGCCTGCGCAGTCCGCTCTGGCCCACGTGGCGGTGATTGACAGCGCCGATTGCGCAGGCGCAGAACAGATCTGACGTTATCGCCGGGGACCGGGTCGGGGCTCCGGCAAACGGCTGCGGGCAGAGCTGCGGCGAGGGAGGTCCTGGGAGCTTGGGGCTGGAGGAAGCCCCCGGTAGCGTTTATTTTATTAAATTTGCCCTGACAACTCCTTTAAGTAAGCAACTGTGGTTTTCCATGATGCATCACTCCTGAAAATGCTAATAATCTCTATCTGCCCCTTGGAGTACGGGTGAGCTCTGCTGCAACACTGCACAGCCAGGGAAGTACATTTTAGATTGAGGGAGAACAGTCAGAGGTCTGTCCTGAAACTGAACACTGCACACTTTCGAGAGAGATATTTACAGCCTGCTCAGTGTAATTTTCCTTCTTAAAACAGAAGGTATTTGTGATAATTCAGTTTTTTAAGTTAAGTGAGCAACTGTGGTTACCCACAATGCACCGCTACTGAATATGCAAATTATCCTTTTATGGGTCCCCTATGATTCCTAGTGGTTCTGTGTCACTTGCTAAATTACAGCCTGCATAATCAATACACTTGATTGATTGGAATACTATCAAAATGTCAATCAGGTGACCACATTGACGCATCGATCGAGGGCAGATTACATCCTAATGGTCAAATCTGCTGGGAAGATCAAGTGAATGGACACCTTTACAATCAAACTACAGTATTTCTTCCTCCCAGTAACTTCCTGATAGGCCCAACACAGATTTCACATTTCTGTACCCCATAGTGATATCAGACACTATAGGCCTCTATACATAAAACTTTTTCCGCCAGTTTAGCGATCAAAACAGCTGACTTTCCCGTCCATTTAGCAAAGTGTGCATTCATAAAAGCTGTTTCCACATGATAAGCTACAATTCCCCAGCAGAGCGCGAAATTTCCGCCTTGTGCGGTGTTTTTCTAGATTTATCTAGAAAAAGTAACAAAATGTCCATTCATAAAGATTAGAGGAAGCGGTATGCGGGCGGGAAATACCGATTCCTTGGATGTAGCGAGAAGAGTTCGGATTACATGAAAGTGAATGGGACAGACCTCCCAGAGAGAGCAGCGCACGGAGGGACTCTGCCGGCTTCAGTGTTTCCGCATGCGTTCCGACAGCTTACCGCCAGCCTTCAGCGGGAGATCTCCGCTCTGCCATACCTCCCAACATTTCAATGTCCCAAAACGGGACAATTAGGCCACACCCCTGGCCACGCCCCCAACCCACTAGTCACGCCCACCCCAGGGGGAAAAAAAGTTTTTTTTTTTTTTAAATAATTTTGTTATTAAATTACTCCCAAATGGGAGGGTGCCGGGGTGGTGGTGGTGAGGAGGAGGAGGGGGGTGGCCAGGCAGAGAGAGGGGGGAAAAAAAGCCGATCGAGGCACCAGCCCGCCCGGTATGCGGCATGTATGGCCGCCGCCGCCATCATTATCCTTCTCCCTCCCTCCTAATGTGTCCCCCAGTGTCCCCGGCTTCCCCCCGCACAGTAATATGGGCAGCGGAGCGGGCAGTGAGTCTTACCACTGCCTCTTCGCTGCGTACTGGGATCTCCTCTGATCTTCTCGCTTCCTGTGACGTCACAGGAAGCGAGAAGATCAGAGGAGATCCCAGTACGCAGCGGAGAGGCAGTGGTAAGACTCACTGCCCGCTCCGCTGCCCATATTATTGTGCGGGGGGAAGCCGGGGACACATTAGGAAGGAGGGAGGGAGAAATAAATAGCGGCGGTAATCCATCCCGCATGCAGATCCCCGGGGCTGGTGCCTCGATCAATTTTTTTCCTTCTCTCTGCCCAGCGGCCGGGACAGAAGGGGGGCAGCGCGGGATGGCGGGAGGGGCCCCCCAAATCGGTACAGTCCCGATCAAATCGGGACTGTTGGGGACTATGGCTCTGCTATCGCAGCTGCCAACATATTTATAAATGACCATCCAGAAGTCTAAAATACCGATGCGGTATTTTCCCTCCACGAGTTTTTTCACCACAAATTTTTTATGAATAAAGCCTTATGATTGACTTTGGCAATTAGCAAGAAGATTGTCAAGAGGAGACTGACACTACGACAAAATGTCCGCCTCCACACACACCATTGAGGAAAGTTTAGGTTTTACAATAAATGACAACTATTTCTCTATTCTCTATTAACCTAAATTAATGTTCAGCGCTGCGTAATATGTTGGCGCTTTACAAATACAATAAATAAATAAATTGTGACCATGTACTGTATGTTGGAATCTCAGTAAGTGATCTACAACAACATGGCCGCCAGGAAGCAGTGCACGATGTACACACAGCACACCCGGAAGTGATGGTTCCTGTATGCTGTCAGTACACAGCACACCCGGAAGTGGTATCTGTAAGAGGTCCCTGCATGCTGCTGTCCATACACAGCACACCCGGAAGTGGCATCTTGCTCAGAGACACAGCAGTGCTGACAGGCAGCTTGTGGGTGAGTGTTTTGGGGGGAATGGTGGTTAATACAGCTAAAGAAGACTAGAGTGCCTTCACTGCTCGGTGGTGGAATGATTCCAGAACTAACACCTACATTAAATGGACCTTTCCTATATATGATCTCCTTCATCTATATATTCTTATACCAATCTTTCAGTTGCTGGTTTCTAGAGATAATCAGAACTGGGGTTTTGGAGCAGTAATATGGACTTCCTGGCACAGTGGATAAGGATTTGGGGGTGGTGGGAAAAAAATGGGATATCCTTAAAGTATGTGATCCAAGCTTATATGTAGAGATGTCATGTTGACTTTCTTGGGAGAAGGTTATATGTAGAGATGTCATGTTAACTTTCTTCAGGGAGAACTGGTGTTAGCAGGAGTTAAAGCAGAGGATTGCACATGGTTAATCCTATTTGGAAAGGTAGTGATTAATTGACAGTTAGATTAAATCATTTATGTAGTCAGATGTAATGCCTGGTACACACCATGCAATCTCCTGTCAGATAGATGGGCTGCATCAATTATTTTTGACAGGTTCGATCTGATTTCTTAACATTTTTCTGATTGATTTTGTATAGAAGTGGACAGAAAATCAATCAGAAATTAGATTGGACCTGTCGGAAATAATTGATTCGACAGGAAATTGCATGGTGTGTAGCAGGCACAAAGCTAATCTCTAGTTATTTTGGTGTACCCTTACAATATGCCTTGTATATTATTGAGCTTCATGCATCAATGCTACCCAGGCCACCCACAGTATCGCACATCCATTATTATAATAACACCGGCCACACACTGGAGATTTGATCTGAGAGATGTCTAGTGCTTTGCCCCCGCAATTTTTACGCGATTAACGTGCAAAAATCACTGTACATTTTCACGATTTTTGAGCGATCGCAGTTAGCGCTTTTTTTAGCATTGTAATCGTGATCGCTCTAAAATCGCAAAAAAAATGCTGTTCTATAAAGTGCTCTAGTGGGTTCCAGCCCCTTCCCTTGCTACCCTCTCCTGATATTGCAGAGTAGCAGAGCAGTGTAATGTTTACCTGTTCCAGCACTGTGTCTTGTCTCTTCCGTTCTTCCCAGCAGCTGCACGCTCTGTGCTTGCACACCTCCAGCTCCTGATCATGTGACATACATTCAGAGCTATGCAGATTAGAGAAGGCCTCGAAAGCAAAACTGGAAAGGATAAATATTAAACTGCTGCACTGCTCTGCAGAAGTGGGAGGAGTGAGGATCCAGGAACCCCCCCTGTGGATGTAGTTATGCCACTTTGAGACTGTCCAATATATGTTAAATCTTAATAAAACATTCTGCCCGCAACTTAGACTGTGTTTTAAAAATTTGTCACCTTATTTATTGAGTTTGACACCCCTGGTCTACATGGACAATAATAGCTATATCTTTTACTGTCGTTGGGAGACTTCTTCTTTTTTTTTTAATAGACATTTCTCAGCTGACCCATCATTTATCGTTCAATCCCAACAACTGCGATCTTGCATGTGTACGGAGATTAATGATGCTGTATGCATGCAAACGATCAGTTCACGCAAAGACACAAGAAATGCTTTTGTAGTCCGTTTACTTCCTTCTTCACGCTTGCGCTGTTCTTGGAGGTTAAGAAACAATCTGACGATCTCACATACACCTTGTAGAAAGGACGATTGTCGGCAGAACATTTCTGCTAGGATGAATTTCAGTGATTTAATATTTTTCATTGCTATCTTTGGAGGTCTTCTATAAACTTTATTTTACAACAGTTATCTGCCGATCGGTCGTTAATCATTAGGTTTACAATGATCTTTATCTTGTGTACACGGTGACATCTATCTAATCTCCCACAGCAATTTCCCATCAAGATGGGTCGAATTGATTATCTCTGACAGGTCCGATCAGATTTCTGAAAGTTTTTCTGATCATTTCTATACAAAATGGATCAGAAAAAACGATCGTAAATCAGATCGGACCTGTCGGGAAATTGCATGGTGTGTACCAGGCATTACACCTCGTACACACTATGGGGTTGATTCACTATGACAAATAGCGTTCCTTATCAGAGTTGACATGCCTTATCAGAGTTGACATGCCTTATCAGAGTTGGCATGCCTTATCAGAGTTGATATGCCTTATCAGAGTTGACACGCCTTGTCAGAGTTGATACGCCTTATTGGGGTTACCACGCCTTATCCGAGGTAATATGCCTTATCAGAGTTAATATGCCTTATCAGAGTTAGCGTGCCTTATCAGAGTAGCGTAGAGAGCACTAGTACTCGCTGTGCTACTCTGATAAGGCACGTTAACTCTGATAAGGCACGTTAACTGATAAGGCATGCTATTTGTTATAGTGAATCAACCCCTATGAGGTATGTTGCCATAGAGGTATCTGGACTCAGACCCTCCAGTGACACATTCTGTTGCTATGCAGAGGGGAGGAGGGCCAACAGAGCGGTGCCCAAGAAGCATCACAAAGCAGGCTGGGGAGTGAGCAGAACAATGCACTCAGACAAGTAGATTTGCCAGGTGGGACAGGGGCCGCTAGACTCTCTGTACACCCACTAGACTCTCAGCAGAGATGCTCATTATTGGCCGCCTCGGCCGATTTTAATCTAGTATGTGTACATAGTTTTAGGGAAAAGACATATTTGTCATTTAAAGTATACCAGAAATGATACTCTTTCACTAATTTATACCTACCTTGGGCTTCCCTTGCCGCCCTCCCTGCCCCTTCATTCTGACATTACGACTCCTGGTATTCCGGTCAGTCACCACTGCAGCTTTCTGCACATGGGCGTGCGCGCTCCTGCAGCGTTCCTATCCACCCTGGAATGTTCTGGACAGGAGCATGACGAGTGGTGGTTCGCACTTGGCTGATCCGCACATGCGCAGAAGGCTGCGACTGCCCGGATTACCGGGAGTTATAGCGGCAGAATGGAGGGGACGAGGATGGCGAGGGAAGCCCCGGTGCTCATGGGGCTGGAAGAAGCCCCAGGTAAGTATAAATAAGGGCTAGGAAACCATCTCTGGTTTCCTTTAAACAGAGAAATCCCACTACAAAAGGCACAGTACAATAGGTGAAGGGAATCTGAGTATGAGATGGTAAAGTGATGATCAGTGGCTGAATGAGATAGTATGCTTGCCTGAAGAGGTAAGTTTTCAGGCTTCGCCTAAAAAGGGTAAGTGTGAGCGAGCGGCGCATATATTGAGGGAGGGAGGGAGTTCCAGAGGTGGGAGAAAGTATTTAGACACGTCTTGTAGGTGGGAGTGAGTAGAGGCAACAAGAGAGGAACACATGAAAATGTTGTTAGTAGAGCAGAGATAGCAACCCCCCCCCCCCCAATCTGTCCCTTTTCCCTCTATTATTTATTCATTTTACCATTCTGTTTATTAGTTGTAACTTTTTCTTTCCCCGTGTTTATTTTGAATGTTGTTTTTATTTGAAGCTTGCCAGAATTCTGCTTGACGTGATCTCCTCTAAGCCCCGTCATTGTGCAACTGCATTCAAAGGGCTGCCTGCTAAAGTCCTCAACTAGCACACAAAAATGTACAAGGATAAAGAAGAGGTGCAGGAGAGATTGATAAAGCTCACCCTGGAGATCCTTCATCTGCTTACTGGAGAGGTGAGGAGCATTCTGGGAGGGTCACATGACATCACTCTTATCACTGTTCATAAAACACAGACCTAACTGGAGAGGTGAGGAGGATTCTGGGAGGGTCACATGACATAATTCTTATCACTACCGTATTAATAAAACACAGACCTGACTGGAGAAGAGGATTCTGGAACAGTCACATGACATCATTCTTATCACAGTTCATAAAACACAGACCTGACTGGAGAGCCGAGGAGGATTCTGGGAGGGTCACATGACATAATTTTATCACTGTAAAAGCAATATTAAGTGAACCAGAAAATAGTTAGACACTCATCCATCCCATATAGCCTTCTGGTCCTCTGTGCCCTCAGTCCAACGGTGTCCCCCCATTCAAGTTATTCGACCAACTGGTCATATACACCTTCCAGTGTCCTGATGAAGCCTTTCAGAAGTACTCATGTCCCCAAGTACTTTCAAAAACATGCGAGTCTTAGCTTGCAAATACGCAGTAAGGAGACATTCATTTTCGGAAGAACTGGGAGACACAAGTGCTTCTGTAGCCTTCCGAGCAGACCTGAAAGTGCAGACTTTCATGGGAGGACAGTGGTGGACTGAGGGCACATAGGGCTTGATTCACTAAGCTGCGTTGCTACAACAGGACAGCTTAATGACAGCAGGGAGTGTTATAATTCCATGCCCACGCTATGCAGCCATAGCGTGCGCAGTGAAATTATGCTGTACTCAGATAGTGTAAAGAGCACTTTGTTACACTCAACGAGCGCTCCACTAAGCCCGGAGAGTCCAGTAGCTTCAAAGTACGATATTCCTGCACTTTGATTGGCCCTATAACCTGACTTTCACTTGACAGTCAGACTATTGGGGCAATCAAAGTTCAGGAATATCGTATTTTAAAGCTACTTGACTCTCCGGGCGGGTTCATTGGAGCGCTCGTTGAGTGTAACGAAGCGCCCTTTACACTATCTGAGCCAAGTGTAATTTCACTGCGCACGCTATGGCTGCATAGCGTGTGCAGGGGATTATAACACTTGCTGCTGTCATTAAGCTGCACTGCTGTAACAGCGCAGCTTAGTGAATCAACCTCAGAGAGAGGACCAGGAAGGCTTTATGGGATCTAGAGCCTTCCATCTCCATAGAATCTAATTTTTTTTAAAAGGTTTGCTTCAGTATTTTTTTTAATAACACACATACCTTTTATAATAGGCAACCTACCATTGAGTGGTGAGGGGGGTTCTGGGAGGGTCACATAACCTAATCTTATCACTGTTAATAAAACGCAGACCTGACTAGAGAGGTGAGGAAGATTCTGGGAGTCACATGACAAGCTTCCTGCTTCATGGACTGTCAGTGCAATGCGCTGGAGTCTTCTCAGAAAGGTTACCCCTTGTAGTTTAAACCAAGAATGTAATATTTGAGCACTCTAATCTGTTAGGGGTTGTTTGTATTACATTTGTGCGTGGAGATGGCTTTGATAAAACATTAGAATATTGTAAGAGAGCGGCTTAGACGTGAGTAGATTGTTAAATATGATACCATATAATTCAGGTATATGGGCCCCTGAAAACGTTCACTGATCAGGCGATAACTGGCAGCACCCATGTCTCAGGAGACAGAAGCAAGAGCCAGAGTCCTGTCATGGAGACTTCCTCTCCAGCAACTGAGACAATCAACAAGAAGGTTCCAGAAGTCACTAATCAGGACACGGAGGTACTGAGAAGAGAGGTGAGCAATGCTGGGAATTATGGGTAGTTATTCAGTAACCTCAGGGGTGTGTCTGAATGGTGACTATATGATTTGTTTGTCAGGTTCCTATAAGGTGTCAGGATGTCACCATCTATCTCTCCATGGAGGAGTGGAAATATTTAGAAGGACACAAGGATCTTTACAACGGTATCATGACAGAGAATCGGCCACCCCTCACTTCATCAGGTAAGAACGATTTGTATACATTATAAGAGGCAAGATGACTGTGATTGAAGGACAGTGGTGGCAAATGTCTACATTTTTAAAGCAAACCTGTGAGAATTGCGATGGACAAATTTAAGATACTGTACTTACCTTGCGAGGGGAAAGCTTTCCCCCTCCTCCTTCGCAGACCGTTCCGGCATTAAAACCCCCAAAGCGCGGCCGCTCTGTTCTTACACAATAGTACAGACCCGCTCATGGTTTGACCCAATTGAGTCCGTGCTACTTAGCAGGCCAGCTTGTGTTTCTGCAGTAGCACGGACTGGGCTCTTCTTTTTCTTGCAAAAGCCGATCAGGTCCGCGCTACTGCGCATGCATGAGCCACCAACAATCCCCTGCCGTTTTAATGCAAGAGCAGCACTGGAACGGCCTTGTGAAGGAGGAGGGGGGAAGCTGCTGAAAGATCTCTTCCGAGGTAAGTACCCAAATTGGGCACATTTTTTTCCCTACAGGTTTCGTGTAACAGGGTCTTCTTGAAGGTCCACAAAGTTTAGTTTCCACTGACGCTGCTGGGCCTGCAAATGTTTGTAAATAAATTCTTAGTCAAAGATGTCAAATCTATCTACGAATGCATTAACCTCTTCACCACTGAGGGGTTTTACCCCCTGAGCACCAGAGCAATTTTCACCTTTCAGCGCTCCTTCCATTCATTCGTCTATAACTTTATCATTACTTATCGCAATGAAATTAACTATATCTTTGTTTTTTCCGCCACCAATTAGGCTTTCTTTAGGTGGGACATTATGCCAAGAATTATTTTATTCTAAATGTGTTTTAATGGGAATATAGGAAAAATGTGGGAAAAAATTATTTTTCAGTTTTCGGCCATTATAGTTTTTAAATAATGCATGCTACTGTAATTAAAACCCATGAAATTTATTTGCCCTTTTGTCCCGGTTATAAAACCGTTTAAATTATGTCCCTATCACAATGTTTGGCGCCAATATTTTATTTGGAAATAAAAGTGCATTTTTTTCAGTTTTGCGTCCATCCCTAATTACAAGCCCATAGTTTATAAAGTAACAGTGTTGTACCCTCCTGACATAAATATTTAAAAAGTTCAGTTCCTAAGGTAACTATTTATGTATTTTTTTTAATTGTAAATTTTGTAATTTTTTTTTTAATTACAAAAAAAAAAATGGGGAGTGTGGGAGGTAATGAGTTAATTTATTGTGTAAAAGTAATTCATTTGTATGTGAAAAATGCTTTAGGGTGTAGTTTTACTATTTGGCCACAAGATGGCAACAGTAACTTTTTGTTTAATGCGACCTCCAAGCGTCCTTACGGACGCTTGGAGGAAGTACTAGGAGGCTGGGCACGTTGTTTTTTTTCACAATGATCGCACTGCTTAGCGGAAAAGCAGCGGATCATTGCGGGGCTTAGATCAACGAACGGGAATGGATTTTCTCGTTCATTGAACTCTGGGCGGGCAGCGTGTTTACCCGCGGGAGTGCGCGCTACAGCGAGCGGGAGCGTGGGCAGCGGCGGGAGCGCGGAAAGTACGGATTTCTCCGTCCCTGGGGGTAAAAGGATGGATAAAGGGACGGAGAAATTCGTACGGGCGGGGGTAAAGTGGTTAATAACGGCTTTATTTTTCTCACACTGAACACATTTGGTTTTAGATATAAGTTTGCATCCTGAGGATCCTGTTACACAGGGACCATATAGCATTCAACAATTGTTCACAAAATAGTAATGTAACAATGAAGGGATAGATATAGCAGATGAACCACGTATTGTGGCAGAAAAGAGCACACGGGGAGGAGGGCCCTGCCAAATAGGCTTACAATCTAAGAGGTAGGGGTTGGAGTTATGAAGATGGCAGATAAGTGATGGTGAACAGATAGTTCTTCAAAGAGGGATTGGCAGCCACAAAAAACATTCTATATACGCACTGCTCTGTATTCAATATGCAGCCTGCAGCCTTACCCTGCATTGCAAGAATTCTAATATAATCAGAAAAGTTTCTGCTGTACTAAATTTTGTCTCAGTCAGCCTGGCTCTATTTGGTACATTGGCGATGAGAAGGAAGCTTGTCATCACTCCTCCCACATTCATGCTCCTCACTGATTGGCTGAGGGCAGTTCAGTGAGCTGCTGAAATATAATCTATGCTGCGCTCTCACGTGTTTACAAAGCAAACTAGCTATGACAGTGCAGTTTCTAGGAGAGAAAAAAGTAACGGAGGAAATTACATCAGGATTGGCTTCAGTCGGAGAGAGAAAGTTAAGATGGAAAATGCCAGGAACCGCTTTCTCTTTTATTTACTGTATGTATATATATATATATATATATATTCACTGAAATCAAAACGTGGACAGTACAATATGTAGGTAAGTAGAACAGGTAGTTATCTACTTATATATGTGTTTTCCCTGGGATAGTATGGCTGTCCCTGCTGCTTTAAGACCTGCTTGAATAAGGTGAAGGTGAGCCTGATGGGGGGCGGGTGCGCCATAGAGTAGGGTCTGCTCGGGAGGTCCTGAAGCCTTGTGAGCGAGCAAGTGATGCAAGGGGTGGACATCTGTAGAGTGTTGGAGGAGTGGAGAGAGCTGGGTTGGGGAGTATCTCGGGACATGATGTTCAAAGGGGAGTTATCGTGGATGGATTTGTATGGCAGGTAGAGCAGTTTAAATTGAATTCTGAGCCAATGAAAGGACTTGTAAAGTGAGACAGCTGAAGAGGAGCGACAGGAGTGAATGTACCGGGCAGCTGCCTTCATAATAGATTACAGGGGTGGAGTCTGGTCTCAGAGTGTCCAGAAAGGAGGGCATTGCAGTATTCCTGATGGGAGATGACCAGAACATGGACCAGGGGTTTGGCAGTGTCTGGGGTTAGGTAGGGCTGAATTTAGGCAATGTTGCAGATATTAAAGTAGCACAACAAGGAAACATTCTACTGCTAGGAGATAACAGACAGAAGAACCTGTATGTATAGGTGCACAGTTGGTAGGTGCTTGGCTACACAAAACACGTGCTCAAACCTATTTTCCTGCTGCTGAGCTGGTACACGTGGTGTTACAAACGCTGTGTTTTGGCTGCATTTAAATTGCACTCTGTTTTTACTGAGGCATAGAGATGGTGGGTCATAATTTGGTGACAGCAGCATGATCATGAAGGCACCTTGCCATGTGTCATCAGTCCAGGCTGATGGTGGTTTGCAATGTTGTACAATATGTAGCTGTGAAATCTGCAGAAATAGTGTGATACAATCAAGTCAACAAGGGCCAGAAACTCGAAGCAAAATATTTCCACCGCCTTGTGTAATCCATGAGTTGAATAATTCATGCTTGCTTTACAGTACACCTCAAGTGAGAGGGATATGGAGACTGCCATATTTATTTCCTTTTAAACAGAACCTGGTGCCTGACAGTCCTGCTGATCTTTCTGGCTTCAGTAGTGTCTGAATCTCACACCTGAAACAAGCATGGAGTTAATATAGTCTGACTTCAGTCAGAGCACCTGATCTGCATGTTTGTTCGGGGTCTATGGCTAAAAGTATTGGAGGAAGAGGACCATCTATACAGCCAGGCAATTTCTCTTGTTTAAAACGAAATACATATGTCGGCCTCCATACCCCTTTCACTTCAGGTGTGCTTTGAGGCCAAAGGGAGGTCATACCGAATTGCAGTGTTCACAACAATATTCTCAGTAAATGTATCCAGACTGTTTAGAAGCTTGCCAAGCGGTTTCCAGGTATGTAAAAGCATTTCCTTATATTCTAGAAAACCACTGATCTACTAATCTTATTTTGGGGATAGGTATGAGAACCTTTGGGGCATTTCTTGTAGAGTAGAGTTAAGACTAGAACGCTACAGTGGTACATTAGAATTCTGATAATGATGTGTTTATCTTACTAGGCTCAAAGGAAGATGCCAAAACGGAATCTCCACCTAATTATAATGAGAAGCATACCTGGGAACGTGAAAACCACCCCACACACCCCGACAGACCAATTCCAGAGAAATGTGCGCAGTATACATCTACTTGTGTGAAGGAGGTTTCAACGTCTTGTAAAGAAACTCTCCCAAACAGTGACACTTCTGCAGTTTCTGTCCATAAAGAAGACACATGGACCTCTGTTAATGGGGAAGCTGTTACATCCAATGTAGAAGTCGGTGTCCCTATTCTTGATGCTTCTGTACCTACATTCGATACACAACCTTTATTGATACACATCAAGGAGGAGTCCTTTTCAGATGAGGAACATCTGTTCTCCTCAGATATTTCCACACCTGCCCATTACTCTACATCTGCTCATGGTACAGATTCATTGTTCTCATGTGATGAACAAGACCATTCACCATACCCTGAAGTATCTACATCTACCTATGTTGTGAAGGAGGAACCCCTTTCACCAGCTGTAGATAATTTCACAGCCTCGATGTGTCTTTCAGGAGATTCCCAACATGTATTATCTGCTATAACTGATGTCCAAGATTTTGAACAGAAGTTTCAGACCAATAGCAAAGGAGCCAGCTGTACTTTATGTGGGAAATTCTTCCGTTGCAAAGCTCATCTTCTGGTGCACCACAGAGTCCACACAGGTGAGAAACCCTTCCAATGCTCTGACTGCGGGAGGTGCTTTACCTCCAAATGGAATCTGGGCAGCCACCGCAGAAGCCATTCAAAAGAAAGAGCCTTTGCAGGTGATGGAAGACCAAAAACCCCCCAAATCATCATCCACCATAATACTCATTCAGGAACAAGACCTGAGAATACCCATGAAGAAAAGTCTTTTTCCTGCAATGACTGTGGGAAATCTTTCACCCGAGGCTTCAGTCTTGCTATCCACCGAAGAATTCACACTGGAGAAAGACCTTTTACCTGTCAGATATGTGGGAAAAGCTTCATTGTCCGGTCTCATCTCATTGTTCACCAGCGATATCACTCAGGAGAGAAGCCATACTCTTGCTTGGCATGTGGGAAATCATTCTGCACCTCCTCGGAGCTTCTGAGGCATCAGAGGTATCACATGGAGAAGAAACCCTTTTCATGTCCAACCTGTGGGAAAGGGTTTGTCTCAAACCCTGCTCTGACGAGGCATGAGAGCATTCATAAGAAGACTTCATTGTTTTGCCTTGTGTGTGGAAGACATTGCAGGAACCAGTCAGACTTTCTGAAACATTCCAGGACTCATGATGATACTGGTGTGATGTAGTGGACATGGAAACATTTTGGAGTAGTTGAAATCTTTGGATATATCATCCAACGCATGTTGAAGAAAAATCCAACATTGTTTGGTTCCTCAAGTCAAGCAGTTCAACGTTGATGATAAAGCAACTGTGCGGAAAGTGTGTTGAAGGTCTTGTTGTGTAGGAGAACTACCTAAAGATGTTGAGCTGAGGTGACCATGTGTCTAGGTTGCATTATCAGGCTCCTAAGTTGACAAAGTTCAGTTAATAAGTTGACCTAATTGTACATAAGGATGTTCTTTTTGGTTTACAGTTGAGTAGGTTTTCACCTATTGATACATTTGGCTTATACGAATGGTAGGTATATTGTCCTCCGATTCTAGTCCCAGTCATAAATGCTGTACTGTATTGTGTATCCACAGCACGTTGTTACTTGTGTTTCGTGGGCTGCTTCACGTCTTCAAGAATGTGCCTTTAGTATACTACAGCGTGTAAAATGGCAAAATAGCCAAACCCACGATTCATGGACCACTATTGCAAAAAAATTTACATTTTACAATGCATATTTTATAAGAAGGTCAGTTTTCGTAAAGTGCACAATAAAGTACTTTCCTCCTATGTTGCTGTCACTTGCAGTAGGCACTAGAATCTGACAGGTTTTGGACTAATCCATCTCCTCATGGGAGATTATTAGTATTTCCTTTATTCTTTACAAAAGCATTCTGTGGAAAGGATCTATATAAGGATGCCAACTAGTCTTCCTACTCGCTCACACACTGCTCTGGCAGATGGACCGAGCAACCACCATTCAGTAAGTGCTTTTGAAAATTAAGCAAATCCTGGGAATCCCCCATGAGGAGATGGACTAGTCCAAAACCTGTCAGAACTTTACTGCCTACTGTAAGTGACAGGGAGATAGGAAAATAGTAATCTATAGTGCATTTTACTTTGGCAAAAATGTACATCTTGCATGTATACAATTTCTTCAGAGATTGCACTTTTTGTCCCCCATTTGGGTGACTCTTATGTTTATATGGGTGTTTTCTGTTCTTTGACCACTGATTACATTCAGATCTACAGGTTGTTAATCCTTGTAGTGACTACAAATATTGTTAGTGGCTGGTGGGATCAGTACAGAGGGTGTCAAGTGAACTCCCCCTAAAAATTCATGACTGGCCAAAATATGGACAATTTTTTGGACTGTTGAGGAAAGTCTGCCAATTGACGTTACCTTGGCTAAATAATATATGTCCCAAGTAAAAGAACCTGGGGTGGCACTGCAGAGCTCCAAATGCACTGCAAAAGCTTTATTCCACATCAACGCTGCCTTCAGCAAAACAAACCGGGTGAGAGGAGGGTGGGTGCCCGAGGATGAATGAAGCAGCGAACATCTGATTTGCGTCAGCGGGATGCTTGTTAACCACAAAGACCAGCAACACAGGAAGAGAGGGGCGCATTCATACGTATATTACGTAGCTCCACCTCTCTCAAGTTGCTATTATGGAGGCCGCACAAAAACACTGCTTGAGAGAGCCTGCAAGGCTCAAACTAGTGGCCTAAGCAAAGTTCATACGGAACTGTGTTAAATAGGATAATGTACACCTTTTAATTTTGAAAAAAAAAACCCGATAGTTTGATACTTGCCTCTGTAAAAGAAAACCTCTGGAATTTGGCGCTAGACCCACTGGAGACTTGCAGCCATGATCCCGTCTGAACAATCGCGGCCCCACTGTGCAGGACGCCTTGCGCCTGCACAGTAGTACGGAGTCGCTCGGGTGTGGCGTAAAAATCCAGGCCTACTTGGCTGTGTGCTACTGCACAGTGCAGATACGCCCATTCACGTATGGGAGTCAAGCCATGTGCACTGTTTGACAAGACCCTTGTTGTAGAGGTTTTGGGGCTCCCATCGCTGGGAGGGGGCTTGCTTGCTTTGCTGATGATCCAGCCCTGGCAGGGTGTTTGAGTATGCCTAAGGAAGCCTGCTCATCATTGGCTTATTTTTGGAGCAGTGGTGGTCATGTGACCATGGCTGCTTAGCTCAAAGTGAAAGTACTGAGGGGTCTATTTATACATTTAGTTTTCTATTCCTACTATTCTGGGATGGGGGCATCACATCTGTGCTCAATGTTTATTTTGATGAAGATGATCATTTCACTGTTACCCTTCTGTTTGTTTTATTTTTCTTTTGCTTTAAGGGCTGTGTACACTAGTTTGAGAACACCACTGGTGTCGCCTTCATGCTACATATCTGTGTATTCTATGCTTTGTTAGGCCCAGGCAGTGGACATGGAAGAGTTTTGTATTAACCTTAAACTGGTCATGTCATTAAAGTGGTGCTCCCACCTCCACGGTGAATAGTTTTGCTTTCTTAAGATAAAAATTGATTCAAATCATCTTCATGTGAGGCAACACTCATAATGGGATCACACTGGGTGTTGCTGGTGGGTGGAATCACATTGGGTGCTACGGTGATGAGTGCAGGACGGGGGTCACACAATGGTTTTAGCTGGTGGTTGAGTGGGAGGGAATTACCATGGGTGCTGGTGGGTGGGGAGTGAAATCACATTGGGTGCTGCTGTGATGAGTGCCATAGGGAGCTAGATGCTGCTGGTTGTAGCTAGTGGAAGGCACGGTGAGAGGAAGACACTGGATGCTGGTGGTGGGGGAAGTTATCACATAGTGGTGCTGCTGGTGGGTGGTTGGGGGATTACACTGGTTGTTGCTGCTGGTGGGTGAGAGGATCACACAGGGTGCTGCTGGTGGGTGGGGAGTGAAATTGCACTGGATGCTGCTGTGATGAGTGCGGGAGAGATCACACATTGGTTGTAGCTGGTGGTGGGAAGGGGAGTGGATCACACAGTGCTGCTGGTGGATGGGGAAATCACACAGGGTGCTGGATTGGGGGATTACATTAGATGGTGTGGCTACTGATGGGTGGGGGAAACACACAGGGTGGTGCTGCTGATGTTTGGTTGGGGGAATGACACTGGATGCTGGTGGGTGGGGGTATGAATTACCCTGAGTAGTGATGCTGCTGGGTGGGAGAATCACACAGGATGCTGGTTGGTGGGGGAGATTACACTGGGTGCTGTTGGATGGAGGATTACACTGTGTGCTGCTGGTGGGTGGATTACACTGGGTGCTGCTGATGGTGGGAATCACACAGGGTGCTGGTGGGTGGGGATTACACTGGGTGCTGCTGGTGGCTGGGGGGGATTACACTGGATGCTGCTGGTGGGGGGGAATTACACTGGGTTCCGCTGGTGGGTGGGGGTATAACACTGGATGCTGCTGGTGGTGGTGGGAATCACACAGGGTGCTGGTGGGTGGGGATTACACTGGGTTCTGCTGGTGGGTGGGGCGATTACACTGGGTGCTGCTGGTGGTGGGAATCACACAGGGTGCTGGTGGGTGGGGGATTACAATGGGTTCTGCTGGTGGGTGGGGAGTTACACTGGGTGCTGCTGGTGGTGGGTGGGGGGAAATCACACAGGGTGCTAGTGGGTGGGGCGATTACACTGGGTGCTGCTGGTGGGTGGGATTACTCTGGTTTCTGCTGGTGGTGCGTGGAATCACACTAGGTTCTAAAAATCAGCCCCAGTGAATCCTGTTACTGCACGGTGCTTCCAGGTTACAGCAGTGCAGCCACGCACCCTCCCGCTGTTGTATTCTGGACTCCACACTACATTACAGGTAATTTGGCCGCACACTCACTGCTGCGCTGCACCTGACCTGGGCGCCACAATAGACAATGCTATTATGTGTAGTGGCGCAGTAGGATTTACAGTGTAATTTGCTTGCCGGCGACAGCCGGACCTTAAATTACCTCTCCCTCCTAGTTGCTACGACTCGGAGAGGGAATAGTATTTACTGTCACCTGGAATTTCAGTGGCAGTAGGGTGTCCTTCGGCTCACCTTGCGCCCAACTGACCGGGTGACAAGTACATACATACTCCCGTACCAGTGCAGAGGTCAGAAGAGCTGTCAGTCAATGATGCAGTCATTTCTTCTCCCTGGGAAATACACTGGGTGGTTTGAGGATAATTTTTAGAAATGAGCATCAAGGACAGGTAAGTAAGGCTGTGTGGAAAACTCGCTCTTTGCTTGAATCTGAGCTCAGATCCACTGTGAGCAGGCCCGGTCCGCCCATGATGGCAAGTGAGGCAACTTCCTCAGGTGACAAAGGTCTAGGGGCAGTACCAAGCAGAAACAGAGTGCCTGGCCAACCTATACTGAGGGCAACTACACCTAGCTACCAATACTGGGGCACCTGTACCTATGTACCTATATTGAGGGTGTTTTTTTTTGGGGGGGGGGGGGGGGGGGGAGGGGGCTCACTGCAGCTATAAAGTGCGGTGCAAATTGTCTGGTGCTGTGCGATGATTCCAATTCGGGGGGAAGGGGGCGCATCCTCACAAGTTTGCCTCAGGCAGCAAAAAGTGTAGAACCGGCCCTGACTGTGAAGAAACAAAAGCAGCATGCGTATATTTGTGTGGTAATCGCTAGGCACTTCACCTGCATCCTTGTAAAAGTGCTCACTCTGCCACACCCAGCATATCGTCTGAGTGGAGATCATTGGCACCTAATTGTTGGCTCAGAGGAAGACTGAGTGATCACATGACTGCTAAATAAAGTACCCTCATCAGTATCTGCCTTTTAAAAATGATGACTGTACTTTAGATGTCCCATCACAGCAAAGAAAAATAATATTGTAATGCAGCACATGTAAAACCAATAATAACTCAAACACACAACCTATACAGCAGCAATTAACATATCTTCAACAAGGCTTGCTTTATTCCAACAAGTTACTAGTGTGATTTCTTAAAAAAAATAACACAAGAAATTTCTGTTGTACTACTATTCACAAACTGGCTGCACAGAAGCCAATGTCAAGTCGTCTCCTTTTTATGTTGCAATCTTGATTCTGGTGTAGGTTAGGGGTAAAGACTGGGGGTAGAATCCAAACTACAAGTCATGATGAGGACCATTAGCAAAATATTGCCAGGTGCACTTGAGTAATTGTACCTGTCGATATAAGCAGATACCGTACAATCACATAGAAAGTACAACAGATAAAGGGCAAGGAGTTTGCAGAAATCCTGTGCTTGGCAGTGGATCTCCCACTAAACACACTATTAGAAACTAGTAGACCCAAGCCCGTTTAACGGGCTCTAGGTCTGTTTCCGTGCACCGCCAGTGCGCATGCGTGCGCACGCAACCGCCGCTTGCCGAGCGCGCACCCGCCGCACATGTGCCCGCCAACCTCGCTGGCCCGTCCAGCTCCCTGGTCCCAGCTGTCCGTTACTGCGCACTAACAAAAAACCTGGGACACAGGGACAGCTGCTGGACGCTGCGACAGTTAGGTTTCATTAGGTAGGATACCAGTACATCTCCTGTAGGACTGCAGGATCAATTATGTAATTTCCTGTTGGGTAGTAACACAACACAGCTTCCCCTGCAGGCTCTGCTATCAACACTGCTCTTCTGTTTAGTTTAAAGGGTACTTGAGGTGACATGAGATAAATATAAGAACATAGAGTACTAGCCCTACTACAAAATTGTCTGATGTCCCTTTCTGTTTTCTTGCACAGCAAAAATAAAGTTATCTAACATTAACATTTCTATAGCGCTTTTCTCCTATAGGACTCTAAGCGCTTAGGCTCTATGCAAATGAGGCAGTCAAACATAAAACTTTCATGTTCTGAAAGGTAAATAGAAGGCAAAACATCTTTATCCAGCTTAGGAAACAATGCTAAAAAGTGGTCAGAGCTTTTGTTTGTTTTGCAGCAGAAGGAAGCAGATTTTAAATTCAACTGTTATGGCTGCTGGTTAGAACTCTGTCTTAAAAATTCAGATCTTAAAGGACACCAGAGGCGAAAATAATCTAATGAAATTAATGATTGTATCTATCTTCCTTCTCCTAAAAATTACTTTTTAAGATATTTCACAGTTTTATTTTATGTTTAAATCTACTTTTTAAGTTTTAACTGTTTTATTGTTTTTGCTCAATGACACATTCATTGAAGTATGCCAGAGCTAAAATCTATGAACTATTGACCTTTTTTTTATCTCTTTTCTGCGCTCAGAAGCCATTTTCTGCAAGGAAAGTGTTTTATAGTTGGAATTTCTTGTGAGGGTCACACTGTAGTCACTTCCTGTTTGAGTCAGGACAGAGTCAGCCACTTACATACCTGATATTTAACTCTTTCAGGCAAAGAAAGAAAAAAGCAACACAGCATAGTTATTTGCATGCTTGGCACTGTACATACCCATGTCTATCTCATGTCACACGTCACTTAAGGTATCCTTTAAAGGGAACCTAAACTGAGAAGGATATGGTTGTTTCCTTTTAAACCATACCAGTTGCTTGGCAGTTCTGCTGATCTCCTTGGCTGCAGTAGTGGCTGAATCACACACCTGAAACAAGCATGCAGCTAATCCAGTCTGACTTCATTCAGAGCACCTGATCTGCATGCTTGCTGAGGGGCTGTGGCTAAAAGTATTAGAGAGCCAGGATCAGGAGGAGAGTTAGGTAACTGGTATTATTTAAAAAGAAAAAAAAATCCATATTCTTCTCAGTTTAGGTTCCCTTTAAAGGAAACCTGACCTGAGATATATATGGAGGCTGCAATATTTATTACCTTTTAATTCAGAGTGCATAGCCGTCTTGTTGATCCTCTGCCTACTTTAAAAGGTGCATACATACATCAGACTATAGTCTTTGGAAAATGAAAGATCACAGACCAATCTTACCACCCTCCATGTAGTATAAGAGCCATACTCTACACAGTCTTTTCTATGGAGCTGAACTCCACATCAGAAAAAAATCTTTGCAAGATGCTGCACACACAGATGCTGTACAGACACAAAAGATCAGTATCTGCAAAAGATCTGTTCCTGCCAAAAATCCATTCCTGCAAATTGCAATGATAGTCTATGAGATCTGCAGATCAGCATACACATGATTTAACTGACATTCATCTGCAGATCAAGCAGTCATCTGCAGATCTGAAAATCCATCCTGGTGGATCTGTTCTGCAGATGAATGTCAGTTAAATCATGTGTGTATGATGATCTGCAGATCTTATAGACTATCATTGCAATTTGCAGGAATGGATTTTTGGCAGGAACAGATCTTTTGCAGCTACAGATCTTTTGAGTGTGTGCAGCATGTTTGTGTGTGCAGCATCTTGCAAAGATTTCTGTCTGATGGGGAGTTCAGCTCCATAGAATAGACTGTGTAGGTATGGCTCTCATACTACATGGAAGGGGGTAAAATTGGTCTGTGGTCTTTCATTTTCCAAAGACTATAGTCTGATGTGTGTATGCACCTTTAGTCATACTCCCTGAACTAGCATGTCAATCAGGTGTTTGACCGCATTTGCTGCATGCTTGTTTAAGGTGTGTGATTCAGACACTACTGATGCATGAAAGATCAGCAGGACTGCCAGGCAACTAGTATGGTTTAAGAGAGAATAAATATGGCAGCATCCATATCCCTCTCAGGTCAGTCGTCCTTTAAACTGAAAATAAAATATAAGCTCTTGAGAACTACTGTATGTTTCCTTCCTCATGCGGTAGCTTTTCCCTTGGTCATTCTTGCAGATTTTAAACTATTGGCTCTGGTGAGATTAACCAGAGAGGAGCATCAGCACTTTATGGTATAAAGTTACTGGGTTTTTAAAGGGAACCAGAGTGAGAGGGATACAGAGGGTGACATATTTATTTCCTTTTAAGCAATACCAGTTGTCTGGTAGAGTCCTCCTGATCTTGTGTCTCTACTTTTAGCCATAGACCCAGAACAAGCATGCAGCTGATCAGATACTCTGACACAACTGCCTCAGGTTTTAGTGGATTAGCCATATGCTTGTTCAACAGGCCTGCCAGGCAACTGGGATTGTTTACAAGGACTTAAATATGGCAGCCTCCATATCCCTCTCGCCTTGGGTTCCCTTTAATAGATTAAGGTTAATAGAATGTACTAGATTGATGTTCATTTTACTTTGTGGATCACAATGTTTTGTATTTGAAATAAGTGAGGTCATGCAAGGAGTAACCAGTATTTTTTTTTTATTTACATATGGAAAAACACAGTTGATAGGCCACATATACGATTTTCCATAGGGAATCATTAAGGGCCCGTTTCCACTGGTGCGGAAACCACTCCGAATTAGCAGAGTTTCCACACAGGGAAATCGCGCAGGGAAACTCTGCCATAGGAAACTATGACGCCGTCGGCCGACACTGGCCACAGATTTCGTGCGGGAGGCTGCGTATCCCATAGCCGTGCATGGCATGGCTTCCGCACATACCGGAAGTGCCGCTGCGCGTCTCACTGACGCGTGCGGCAACAAGTGGAAACGGGCCCTTAGTGCAATTTCGCTTTACAGAAAAACACATGAAATAATTTCTGCCAATACTTTATACTTGAACCTTGTTATTTTCTGTTATGTACTGTGTGAAAATGTATGCTCCACAATGTACAAATGTTCTTTTAATTATAATACTTACATAGTGCAAGAGTTGTACTGTATGTATCTGTTACATTTGTGAACTTTTTCTCTCTTTTCAAAAAAAGGATTAAAACCAGACCAACACTCACAATAGGGAAAATTTGTTCTGCGGTCTAATGTCCCATTTAACATTAGCACAACACATATGATGTCCCCCAGCTGCCAGTGACCCTATAGCAGCCACTGTGGCTATAGCATTTTTCCTAGCCAGCGCTGTTCAGAAAATATTCCAAGTCTAAACTTGCTGCATTGTGGGTGGACTAGAGGTACTGTTTTTTGCTGGTGCCTTTTCTATTTATTCAATACCCTGTAAATGGCAATCCTAGGGGTTACTTACTCCATATGTTCACACAGGCAGAGTTTACAAGTTACCAATATCTGCGTACCAGAACTCATGAAGGAACATGGGATCATTTTAATCAACTTCTCTAAAGGTCAGCCAATTTTAAAGAGAACCTGAGATGAAACAAACAAAAAAAAAAAATCGTATATACCTGGGGCCTCCTCCAACCCCATTCAGCCTGATCGCTCCCTTGGCACCGTCTTCCGCCTCATTGGTCCTCCATAAGGGCTCCTGGTAACTTTGGGAGCCGGGGCTCACTGCACATGTGGCGGCCTGCCTGGTACTGCTGAGCAGTCACAGAACTCTCCTGGCCGTGGGAGCACAATGGAGGTGCGTGTGGCCGCACTGCTCCTGCACCGACTGGCCGAAGTTGTGGTAAAATTAAGTGAGATGCTCAATATTTATATATCCTGTCTGGAGCTGTCGTTGATCAGCATTTAATCGTGGGCCCTGACCCTACGGCATTTACACAAGCGCATGCGCAATAGAGCTTTCAGTCTGAAAAACAGCTGATGGACAGATGATTGTGGAGACATGCGCAGTTGCCTTATAATAGTGGGCTGCTAAGCCCAGAAGGACGAACACGCTAAATCTAGCACTGGAGACTTGGGCGCAGCAGTGCAGGAGGCTTAGGCGCAGCCGGCGCCACCATATGCCGTAATAGGTACTACAGCTATAGCAGGCACAGAGCAACTTCAGCGCCGTCAGAAACCGGAGCTGAAGTTGCTTTTAAAACAATAATTCGGCTTCCAGCAATTGCTGAAAGCCTAATTACAGTATTTCATTCCCCACTATCTATGGCGGCCTGGAGGGGGAATAGTAATTAACACGGCCTTGACTTGTGCGGCAGCAGGATCAGCCATATACTGGCTGTGTCCTGCGCCCAAGTCTCCGGCGCCGTTCTCTCTCGTACACCAGAAGGAGCATCGAAAAGGACTTCAAGATTCTCTATACATGGTTCATCATTACTTTAGTACTGCAGCAAGCAATAGCCGGGGGGGGGGGGGGGGGGGGGGGGAGAGGGTAATTGCTATTTCATGCTGCAGTACTAAAGTAATGGTAACAGTCCATACGGAAAATGGTGCGCCTCATAGAGAGAATGTTGCAGTCCTTTTTGTCGCTGCTTCTGGGCTGGGCGGAACACTATTATAGGGAAACTGCGCAAGTCTCCGATATCAGCCGTCTATCAGCTGTTTTCAGGAGACATGACGCATTATTGCTACGTCATGATGTTTAAGGCACGGTAACAATTTAGGGGCATACCGACGCCAAACCGGCCGGGACAAATTTCTCCCCCCCAGGCAGCAGAGATGAGAATCGGCAAAGGAAGTGGTTTCTCCTGCACCCCTGTAGATGCTAAGCCTTTAGACTCCTGCTCCAAGATGCTGAGGACCACCCGGTGAGATCATCCAAGCATGGCGTGTTTATTGAAAGTTTATTTAAACTTGGGCTACAGAAAATGTTCAGAAAGAGCGATAAACAGATTAAGAGAGGAGAAAAATAGAGCATGCAGATCTTAAAGGGATGCTGGGGATACCTCTCACAATTGTAATGCTGTCACAGCAGAGAGGTGGGGAACATCACCATAGCAGAACTCAGCTTGCTGCCACACCTACTCCACAGCTGGTTAGACTTCCACTGTTTACCGAACAGGTCTTGGTGGATTGAAGCCATGTTTTCCTGTAAATGTTACTACTACCGCATGTTGGAAAATGTTAATGAATTTTGGAAAATAAAAAGTCTAAAATACTGAATGTGGTATTTTACCAACCTGATCATTTTTTTTCTCAATAGTCTTAGTGAATCAAGCCTAAAGTAGAAAATTAACGTGTCTCGACCTGGATTAACCACCCTGGCGTTCTATTAAATCCGCCAGGGTGGCTGCACAGCAGCCCCCCCTACATGATGCCCCCCCCCCTTCCTGCGGCGTCCCGCCCCTCCGTTCGCCGCCGGCGCGTATGCCCGTAAAGAAATCCCATTCTGAACAGGATTTCTTTTAGGGCTTCCCCCGTCGCCATGGCGACAAACAGAATGCTGTCATCGACTTAGTGATGTCACAGGGAGTCCCGATCCACCCCTCAGCGCTGCCTGGCACTGATTGGCCAGGCTACGCAGTGGTCTCGGGGGGGGGCGGGGTCCTGTTACGGGGCGGGGTAGCGGCGCATCGGCGGTGATCGTCCCCCACACGCAGCTAGCAAAGTGCTAGCTGCATGTTTTTAAAAAAACAAATATTAAAATCAGCCCAGCGGGGCCTGAGCGGCGCCCTCTGGCGGTAATGGACGAGTTGAGCTTGTCATTACTGCTAAGCTGGTTAATAGGCTATAAAAGCTCAATTCTTTATTGTATCATATCATAGGTACACACAACGATTCGGCACGTAGGCCTTTGTCAAGTGCACTTGATAAAGGCCCTACGTGCCGTAATGTTGTGTATACCTAAGCTGTAATACAGTATAATCTCATTATAGTAAACTCTAAAGGTGCGTACACACGCACTACTAAAGAGAACGACGGGTCCGTCAGACCCTCCAGCTAGGTGGTCGTTCTCCCGACAGTAGTGCGTGTGTACAGTCTGTCTGCAGACTGATAAGGCTGTTAACGATCCGCTGGGCAGATCGTTCAGAAACAGCCTTATCAGTCTGCCTGACAGACTGTACACACGCTCTACTGTCGCTGGAACGCCCGCCCAGCAGGAGGGTCTGACGGACCCGTCGTTCTCTAAAGCAGAGTGTGTGTGTACGTGCCTTTAGGGCCGTTTACACTTAATCAGTTAGTATACGCTATGCTGGGAATACACCATGAAATTTTTTGGCAGATAGATGGTTTGATGGATCATTTCCGACTGGTCCGATCTGAATTTCGATTGTTTTTCTAATCGATTTCTCATAGAAGTGAATGGAAATTGTTCAGAAAAACGTTCGGAAAATCAATCGGACAGTAAATCTGAAATATCTCATTGTGTATTCCCAGTATTAGTACACGTTAGTGCGCATTGGTACGCATTTTTCCATAGCAGTGCATTGGGAAGATTTCAGTTAACACGCGTTGAAAGTGTGAACTGTGCCATAGGAAAACATGGGCATTACTTTAAAAATCGAAGAAGAATTTCATAAAACAGGGATACAATCCTCTAATGGCTGAGACCCAAATCAAGAAAGCTAACAACATCCCTAGGACTCAACTCCTGGAGTACAAGCAGAGCCAGGAAGAGAGCCGTGTCCTACTGGTAGTAACCTACAACCCACGCCTGGAAATCTTAAGAAAGATTGCAAAAGAACTTCATCCTGTTCTACACAAGGATCAGAGACTGAAAAAGATATTCCCTGAACCTCCCCTCCTAGCGTTCCGACAGCCACCCAATCTTAAGCAGATGATAGTGAGGAGTGCCTTAAAGGGGAACTGAAGAGAGAGGTATATGGAGGCTGTCATGTTTATTTCCTTTTAATCAATACCAGTTACCTGGCGGCCCTGCTGGTCTATTTCTCTGCAGTAGTATCTGATTAAAACCAGAAACAAGCATGCAGCTAGTCTTGTCAGATTAGACTTATAAGTCTGAACCACTGAAACACCTGATCTGCTGCATGCTTGTTCAGGGGCTATGGCTAATAGTATTAGAGGCAGAGGATCAGCAGGGCTGCCAGGCAACTGGTATTGTCTAAAAGGGAATAAACATGACAGCCTCCATATACCTCTCTCTTCAGTTCCCCTTTAAATAGGCAAGAACAGAATGGAACATTCCCCTGCCGAGGGAAAACGTGTGGGACCTGTAAACACATCCATTCCACTGACAGGATACTAATACCAGGTACACAACAGGAATACAAAGTACAAGGCACCTTTTCCTGCGACTCATCTAATGTGGTATACGTGATCATGTGTGCAAAATGCCCCAAAGGAATTTATGTGGGAGAAACAAGTCAACCACTGCGTGATCACATGACACACCACAGATCCACTATTAACAGCAGGAAAAATGATATTACAAAATATACTGATCTCCCAATACCAACACACTTTTGTTTACCTGGACACAGTTTAAGCGATTTTCGCATCACTGTATTAATGGGTGGCTTCAAATCGGGAAACATGAGACTAACACAAGAAACTAAGTTTATACATTGGTTCAAAACTGTACAAGATGGTTTAAACAAGGACTCTAACTTCTTGTGCTGGTATGATGGGTTTTAAATGCCACAATTCTTTAAATTTTAATTTTTTATCTTTTCATTCATTTTTGTGCCATATGCTGTGTAAGATGGAATTCACTGTCACTATTCATTTTATTTGCTTTCAGGTGCTGGCTTTAAATGCCACAATTCTTTTAAGCTTATAATTAATGGTGCATGTAACCAGGCCAGTTACCATTTGAATTAGGAATTTACGATGTCTCCCCATCACCAGAGTCTGCTTTACGTCATGTTGAGGATTCTATTGATCTTATCAATTTAGATAGGATGCCTGGGAAAGCCTCCTCAGTAACAGTTAAGGCATCTAATTACATTTATGTTTGCAAAGAATGTTTCTCCTCTGTATGTCAGTGTATATAAGCTGTTTTTTTCAGTTTTGGTCAGGAACCAGTCCGACGAAGGCTTTTTATAAGTCGAAAGCTCACTGTTTATCCATCTCTAAGTTAGCCAATAAATGGTATCATCCTGATTCAAAACTTCTTACTTTGAAAATCAGTTGTCCTTTCAGTTATAACTGAGAGCAACTGATTAAGTGTAAAAGGAGCCTAAAGGACCAGGAAAAGTAGTTTACTATATCAGAAATAGTCATACATTTTATATTTATTTATACAGACACATTTTCTGGGACCTGAGTTTACTATATCCAGAGGTTTACTATATCAGAGTTTACTGTAACGAGATTCTACCGTACAATAAAGAATTGAGCTTTTATAGCCTTTAAATCCAGGTCAAGACCCGGTCATTTTCTACTTTGAGCATGTTTGCCTGCACCTCCTCTGGGCCCAGGTCCTGAATGGTTGACTCCCTGGTGGTTTAACCATTGTGAGCAGTTGAGTGATTGCACAACCTATCTCGACTTAGTGAATCAATCCCCAGGTGTTGTAAGGTATTTTATTTCCAGGTCCCGGAAGATAGCAAACTTGATGAGGAAATCCTTCCCATACTGAGAGCCTCATAGTAGCTAAATGCTTTTTGATTATAGTCAATTTTCAGAGGTCTCCAGCGTGAGCCCTCAAATGCTGGCGTAGCGTAGTTTTCCGTGCTAGTTTTTTTCCACAGACAGAACAGGAAAAAGGTCTGAAGCCTGTGTGGACAGTCTGGTGGTTGTCTAGATTGGACTTTTTGGCAAAGCACCGGCCACACTCTGTGCAGGAAAATGGCTTCTCCCCAGTGTGAGACCTCATATGTTGTATAAACTGTGATTTTAAGGTGAAGCACCTGCCACACTCCAAACACGGGAAAGTATTCACACCAGTATGGAGTCTCTGATGATTGAGAAGATGGGACTTATGGGTATAAGACCTTCCACAGTCCGAGCATGAATAAGGCCGGATTTTCCTGTGTTCCTGTTGATGCTTAAGAAGTTCAATGATGTGGTTGAAGCATTTCCCACACTCCGTGCATGGAAACAGTTTCTTCCCTAAGTGTCTTTTCTGACCAGAAGTTGACCTATGGTTTACAGACCTGAAAGATTGATCACATTTTTGAGTTTGCTGGTGTTCATTTTGGTACGCCAAAGTGGGAATACATTTCCAAGAGTTGGAACCTTGATATATCTCATTACTGTTCTGAAGGGTGGGCTGTATCATAACACAGGGAGAAGATTCCTCGTGAGTGGAGTGGGTTGATGGGCCATATGCAGCGAGAAATCCTGGATGAATATTTGAGGTGGCAGGAACTGACTTATGTGTAGTTTCCTCAAGCGTAGCAAGACCAGATGACTGTTCCTCACGATAAAGTTCTTGATGGATATTAGAAATAGCAAAATGGGATTTATTGGACAAATGTCCCATGTCAATAGGTGGATGGAGGGGTGTGTCCAAACCATGAAGTCTTTGTTGGACATCTGGGGTATCAGCATTTGATTTAATAGAATATTCTTCATGTTGCATATTTGAAGTACCAGAGTTTATTCCTGGAAAGTAGTTTGAGATGCCATCATGATTTTCAGACGTTGGAGATGAAATTAGATGTTCTTCTGAAGTTCTGCTGAAGTTTTGTCCTCCTGCTTGGAGTAAAACACAAAATGTTAAACGTTACGATTTAACAAGACTTTGTTCTAAACAATTTTTCTGAATGGAGGCCCGTACCTTTCCAATTCCACTTCCTCTGATGGTGACGCTCTATGCCAATCCCTACTCCTATCCAAAAATGATCCCCTCTATACATTTTCCTACGGATTTTCAGTACCTTCCTATGTGCAACCTTCACTCCTTACATGACACCCTCATATCCTCCACTTTGGTCACCTTCTCTCACATCCAGGACGACCTCTCAAGAGATTCACCCCTCCCTTCTACACCAGATGTCAAAAAACTAGCTGTCTCATCCATTAGCTTTTGTGTCACCATACCTAGTGTCTCCACCCCATTCCCCTCTGGATTATAAGTTTGCAAAGGCTGCAGGAAAAAGGTGGGTTCCGCACAATGCTGTTCCAATGCAAAAACGCCTTTAAGTCAAGTAAAAAACACACAGCCAGGTTACTGAGATGTTTTAGACTCGCACTGGTCCTTAATTATAGTACAAAGGCTGCATCAGGAGAGAGAGCAAGTGAGAGCTCTGATGCCAACATGCTTTGTCGGTAGTCCCTAAATGAAACGCTGTTAACGTCATGCTCCTGATCCGCCACCGATCGAGCATTATTTTTTCATACAGTAAATTTGCCAGATATCGACAGGGAAAATTAACAAGTGTATGGCCACCTTTAGGCCTGGTTCACATTAGCGTTCGCTGTCCGGATTCGCCTGATCGGATCTGGACCGTATACTGTACAAACGGAACGTACGTTCCGCATAGTAATGCAAAGTCTATGCGGGCGTTCACATGCGTCCGTTCCATACGGAACGGAGCCGGATCGAATCCGGACACTTTTCCAACATGCGATATTTTTCGGTCCAGGTCATCCGGCCCACGCACCCGGGCCGGATCCTGACCCGAACATGCGGCCATGCTGTGCAATGAGAAACGGATGTTTCTCATCACACTGGCAATAGGACCGGATGCTTCCAGCACCGGTCCTATGCCACTTGGGGGGCCTGGATTACACGCCGGTATCCCCCATGCTTGCGGTGCCTTTCTGGCACTGCAATGTATCTAGTTCCGGCTACTTTATTGTAGCCGGAACTGATACATTCCGAATCCGCAACTTGTGGCCACCGCAGAGACCCGTACAGTCTCTTTGCGGCCCCTGGACACTTGCGGACTCGAACCGCAAGAGTGAACGGGGCCTAAAGCGGTTTACAGTTTTTTGAGAGCACCTCTTCCCACCTATATGAGTTTGTTCCCCCAGCATGGGGCCTCTCCTGTGATATTATTTGCTTTTGTTTGTTTTCTCTGGAATGCAACCCACCATACCGCAAAGATGATTCCTTTAGATCTGCGTGCAGATGGAATTCTTCACACCCGTTACTGTGGTTGCCTTACAGCAGCCCATTCTTGTAAGTAGCATTTTTTGTACTCACTTTGCACTCCATTTGAGAGCTGTCATGTTTAGGTCATTATTCCTCACCTGTGTTGTCCTCTAGAGGGATTTCCTTCTCTTCATGCAGAGCATTAGTCCTCACATGTGTCTCTTCTACTTCTTCTTGCAGTTCAGTCTTAATAGTAATCTGGTCTTTGCCCTGTAAATAAAAGTTAGACTGTTGATTGCTTGAGACTAAAGATTGTAAACACAAGATACAGTTTTTATTGTGTAAAGTCCGTGTGCTGTTTGGCAGGACCCTTAGCTCCATCTACCTGATTTTGTTGCTTGTGGCTGTGATTTTCCTTTGCACAATCTTGAGAATAAAGAGGACCTGCACATCTCTCTGTTGGGTTTGTGTCACATGGTCCATCTGTAGGAAACACACTCTGAGTGCATTGTTTTTATTTGGGGTATTAAAACGCCGCACACACACTTGACCACCATTGCCTGAAACACACGACGGGTCGGCTGAATCATTGTTTTTCAAAAAGTCCCAACGATGGTAAAAGAGACCGATCATCATCCATGTAGACTGATCCGTCCTGGTGGAGGTTTGGATAATAATCGCAGTTAGTCGTTTGGACTCAACGATCACAAACAATCAATTTAACCACTTGACGACCAGGGGATTTCTGTCTGATCTGTGCTGCGTGTGCTCTCCAGCCCGCAGCACAGATCAGGATTATGCCAGGGCGATCAGACTTACCCCCTTTTTTCCCCACTAGGGGGATGTCCTGCTGGGGAGGGGGGGTCTGATCGCCGCCGGCTTGCTGTGCTTTGCGGGGGGCGCTCTTCAAAGCCCCCCTCCGCAGCGTTTTCGGCGCTCCCTCCCTTTCCCTTCCCCTCTGCGCGGCGCAGGACGGATATCCATCCTGCGCATTGTAGGATAGGCTTCAGCCTATCATATGCCGGCGATCCCCGGCCAATCAGAGGCCGGAGATCGCCGATCTGCCTAACGGCGCTGCTGTGCAGCAGCGCCGTATGATGTAAACAACGGGGATTTCTTCCCCGCGTGTTTACATTTTGCCGGCGAGCCGCGATCGGCGGCTCTCCGGCTGTTCACGGAGACACCCTCCGTGAACGGACATGGAAAGGCCGCTCGTTCATTTCCATGGAAACCCGCAGGCGACCAGTTTACGCCAAACGGCGTTAGCTGGTCATCAAGAGGTTAAAGTATTCATGTGTGCCACATTTTGCACTTCTAGGTCCTCATTTCCTCACTTGTGATAATGATCTGATCCTAACACCATGGTTGTGCTGTCACTGATGTCGTGCGCTCCATTCTTAGAAGAGGAGGAAGGGGGGGCTCATTTTTACCAATGGTGATCAAGTGTGTGTGTGGTGTGTGCGGACCTTCAGAGATCTAGGTGGTCCCTCCATACCTCTAACTCCTTTATACGAAATGAAAGTCTCCTCTTACCTGGTGATGTGAGGATCTGATGGTTCTCCACCTTAATGTTCTTGTAAGGATCTTTATGTCCTTCTGAATTTCCCCTGGCCTCCATGGAGAAATAGAAGGTGACATCCTGACACCTTATAGGAACCTGACACACACAAGGATACAGTCACCCTCCAGACACATGACTGGACTCCCATAATTCCCAGCACTGCTCACCTCTCCTGACAGTAGCTCAGTGATCTTGTTCGTGACTTCAACTATTTTCTTTTTGTTGTTTTTGCCAGATATCAGGGTGTGAGGTGAGGGTATTGCTTTAGTACTCTCATTCCTGCTCTGTACTCCTGACAGAGCCGGGCACATGCCTTGCAATAAAGATTCAATGGCCGTCATTTTTACAGCTGCATATTTCTATACAAGGGGAAAAAGCAAAATGTATTGTCATGATGTACACCCTTAATCCTCTTCGCCTCTCCAGTGTGGTGTGTAATTTATTAATAGAGATAAGAGTGATGCCATGTGACCCACCCCAGAATCCTTCTCAACTCTCCAGTCAGGTCTGTGTTTTATTAATAGAGATAAGAGTGATGTCATGTGACATTCCCAGAATCCTCCTCACCACCCAAGTCAGTTCTCTGATTTATTAAAGAGCACTTCCAGTATAAAGGACAGAGTCTCTAATAGAAGGCTGCTCACTTGTAACGCTGCCTGCGGCAATGCAGATGGTGGCCAGAGCTTCTGCACTTTTGAAAAAAAAAAAAAAGAATGCCACGGCCCATTTTAATAAGGGGGGGGGGGGGGGGGAGGGGGATGCTAGACTATATAATGAATTACAGCCCTGCAGCAGGTAAGTAATTAACCCTGAGAAACCCCCTGATCCTGCATCATTAAGACAGTGCCTACCATGACAGGCTCTGTCTTATACCGGAGGTCGGCATCTTCCTGCGCTCCAGCGTGCGGCTCACACTGACATCAGCCGGGCTGTAATGCGCAGGCGCAGAACCACTGCGTCTGCGCAGTACAGTCCGGATGATGTCAGTGTGATGCTGAGAGACGTTCGCGTAGGCGCAGTGGGCATCTTGTGCCGGAGGGTACCCCGGGCCACCGGCGGGGAGCAGGGCTGTGGCGAGAGAACAGGACGACTGCAAGGGGCCAGAGGAAGCCCTGGGCAAGTAGATTTTTTTAAAGCTGTTTGGATGTGTACTTTAATGAGACAAGAGTGATGTCACTCTCACAGAATCCTCCTCACCTCTCCAGTCAGCTATGTTTTATTAACAAAGATAAGAATGATGTCATGTGACACTCACAAATCCTCCTCACCTCTCCAGTCAGGTCTGTGTTTTTATTAATAGAGATAAGTGATGTCGTGATGCTCCCAGAATCCTCCTCACCTCTTCAGGCAGGTCTGTCTCTTATAACAGATATAAGAGTGATGTCATGTGAAACTCCCAGAATCCTCCTTACCTCTCCTGTGAGCAGGTAGAAGATCTCCAAGGTGAGGTTAAATATCCTCTCAGTCACATGGTTGTGGTCTTCCTCCATCATTAGGAGAAGAGTTGGTTGATTTACTTCAGATGTTTTATAATCTGCAAATCCATAACCATTATGATTTATTTAATCTGCTGGATGTGTAATAACAAAAAGAACATAATAAATCCAGGTTCTCTGTATACTCAGTTGTACAGAATGTGTGCAGTAATGTATCCAACATCATAGAAGAGCAGTATGATGCAATGCCATGCCACTACCACTGTAATACTGTACTCTACATCCAAAACTATGCTCCCTCCCAGCTGTACATTATATTCCCCATCTGAGAGGTGACAGATTGAGTGTGCTGGTCTCGGGGCATAGGAAGCGATATAGGAATGGGGAAACGTTGCACAATTGGAAGTGTAAAGGTGTACAGAGGCGCCGAAAGTATAAAAGTAGCTAAAACGTTAAAAAGGTTTTGGTTGCGGTGGTGGACCAGCTCACCATAAACGGACAACAAGGCTGTTGATTTTCAAATTATATATACACAATTTATTCAAATGCTCCCAGTAAACAGTCGCAACGCGTTTCACGGGCAACAACCCGCTTCTTCAGGCAATAAGGGACAGGAGCAACAACACTGAAAATGACAGAGATACATAGCAGGCATCAGCATACTGTGTGTGGTGCAATTGTATAAGTTCAGTAAGTTACATACATACATAGGCCTCAATTCACTAAGCTTAACTCCTGTCTTTAATAACTCTTCAGAGCTGTTTTACAGTTATCACAATTATATCACCATGGTGATAACTGTAAAACAGCTCAGAAGAGTTATTAAAGACAGGAGATAAGTTTAGTGAATTGAGGCCAAAGTCTTTCTAGTATGAGTAGTGTTAACACATATATGCTATCACTGACATGTCTTAAATTACACTTAATCTTGTGTCAAACATTGCTTATTTGCGGAGTGTGTGTTCATAATGTATGTCTGGATGTTTATATTTGTAACTGTGCGTTATTCTCACGAGGAGAGTATATTTGTGGGCTGTGCTGGCTTAGTAGGGAATTGTGCTGCTAAATGGTGGAGTAGTTGCTATAATGGGTGGAGAGCCTGGTGGAGTGAAATAGTGTCCAGGGAGATAATAATGCTAATGAGTTGCGTGGGTGGAGGGGAGTATCAATTTACCAGCGTCTAGTCTGGATGATGCTTGGCACCTCTGTGCCGGTCTAGCGTGTGTGCAGGGTTTATGAGGGGAATATGGGAGGTACCGGAGGACGTGAGGGGGGTGGGGCAGTGCAAGGAGCGAGATTGGGCTACTCGTACTATTTGGCCAATGAGGAGGGGCTGGGCGGGGACCTGAATGCGGCGGTGATGCGCGCGCTGCGTTACTTGGGATAAGCAGACGCGCGCAAGGGATTGTGGGGCGAGTGCGATGTGGCCCTGTCATAGTGCGCATATGCGCACTGTCACGTTATGCGGAGAGTGTGGAACGCATAACACACTTCCGCACACAAGGTGGGCAAGTCGGAAGAGGGATAGGGAGGGGGTGGAGTGAAGGGCGAGTTGCCCATATTAGTTTCATATACAGGCTGCATATTCTATTGGGGTATCCCTGCAGTACAATAGCTGTTTAGTATGGAATATTAATCTCCATTCCCAACAGTTTTCTATTTCGTGTGACACTATTAATTGTCTAGTTCAGTGGTTCCCAACCCATGTGCCGCGACACATACATGTGTCGCGGCAGCTTTGGGTATGTGTCGTGGCTCTCGGAGGGGAAGCGCAGTGAAGTGAGAAGAACTGTGGGCAGCGGCGGAGAAGGGGGCCATCTCCCCCCTTCTCTCACCTTAGGGTGCTCTGCCTCCCTCACTCTCCCCTCCGATACTAACTGTGGCGGGCTGGCGGCACTTGGCAGTGGGCGGAACTTACCTTCCGTGTCGCTCCATGCGCCGGCCGGAAGTTCTGGCTCTGCAGCCGCTGCTCTGGTCTGGATCAGGCCAGAGTAGTGGCAAATCATCCCGCGCCGGCGACGAGACCAGACGGGACAGAGACACGGAAGGTAAGTTCCGCCCCTCTGCCAGCCACCGCACTTCGTTCCGGAGGAGAGAGCGAGAGCACCCTGAGGTGCCGCTCTCCTACCCTCGCTCTCTCCTCCTGGGGGGGGGGGGGGGGGCACCTGGCTACATATACTGGGCACATATCCCTGGCTACATATACCCCTGACTACATATACTGGGGACATATACCGGGGACATATACACCTGCCTACATATACTGTGGACATATACCCCCTGCCTGCATATACTGGGGACATATACCTCTGGCTACATATACTGGGGACATATACCGGGGACATATACACCTGCCTACATATACTGGGGACATATACCCCTGGCTACATATACTGGGGACATATACACCTGCCTACATATACTGTGGACATATACCGGGGACATATACACCTGCCTACATATACTGGGGACATATACCCCTGGCTACATATACTGGGGACATATACCTCTGGCTACATATACTGGGGACATATACTGGGGACATATACACCTGCCTACATATACTGGGGACATATACACCTGCCTACATATACTGGGGACATATACCCCTGCCTACATATACTGGGGACATATACCCCTGCCTACATATACTGGGGACATATACCCCTGCCTACATATACTGGGGACATATACCCCTGCCTACATATACTGGGGACATATACTCCTGCCTACATATCCTGGGCACATATACCCCTGGCTACATATCCTGGGCACATATACCCCTGGCTACATATCCTGGGCACATATACCCCTGGCTACATATCCTGGGCACATATACCCCTGGCTACATATCCTGGGCACATATACCCCTGGCTACATATCCTGGGCACATATACCCCTGCCTACATATACTGGGCACATATACCCCTGGCTACATATACTGGGCACATATACCCCTGGCTACATATACTGGGCACATATATCCCTGGCTACATATACTGGGCACATATTTCCCTGGCTACATATACTGGGGACAACTGGCTGTTTGTCATTATGTGCATTTACTGGTGAAAAGCTGTCTCTTATGTGCATTTACTGGTGAAAAGCTGTCTCTTATTATGTGCATTTACTGGTGAAAAGCTGTCTCTTATTATGTGCATTTACTGGTGAAAAGCTGTCTCTTATTATGTGCATTTACTGGTGAAAAGCTGTCTCTTATTATGTGCATTTACTGGTGAAAAGCTGTCTCTTATTATGTGCATTTACTGGTGAAAAGCTGTCTCTTATTATGTGCATTTACTGGTGAAAAGCTGTCTCCTATTATGTGCATTTACTGGTGAAAAGCTGTCTCTTATTATGTGAATTAACTGGTGAAAAGCTGTCTCTTATTATGTGCATTTACTGGTGAAAAGCTGTCTCTTATTATGTGCATTTACTGGTGAAAAGAGGTCTTTTATTATGTGCATTTACTGGGGAAACGCTGTCTCTCATTACGTGCATTTAGTAGTGAAAGGCTGTCTGTCATTACCTGCATTTACTGGTGAAACGCTGTCTCTTATGCGCATTTAGTGGGGAAACGCTGTCTCTCATTACATGCATTTAGTCTACGTGTCACGGAGATCTGAACGTTTGGTTTGATGTGTCACGACTCCAAAAAGGTTGGGAACCACTGGTCTAGTTGTACTAAATGAAAAAAGAGAGCGCTGCTGCCCTCCAGTGGACAATACGTAAAACAACCATCTATAACATCATATACATTTAGAGAATGCTTACACTACTGTATTGTAAGAGGATGTTTAAGCAAAAAATTGTCCATAGTAAAAATTAATTCTATAGGTTCGGGACCATTCTCATTCAAAGCATACAAACTAAACGAAAGTATAAGTCTGCGAACATAACAACATCAATTTGCACTTGGGTACATCAGCATCATCTCTACCAGTTCATAGATATCATAAAAAAACAGTGTTCTGACCATCATAGCCATGATAAAAACTGTCTACATTTGGGTAACCTTCTGGATAAAAATTATGACTTAAAACAAACATAAAATATAACACAGACATAAATATACAGTACAATGTAAATGTCGTGGTGACTATTTCATAAAAGGAGAGGACGGATAAAAAGCCTGAGACTAAATCTGTAAAGAGATGATATATTAATAGATTTTTTCCAGCTGCTCATTAAGGCCACCTGGAGTAAGTGATTTTAGGATTTGGATCCAATACATCTCACGTGATTTGAGAAGCTCAAACGAGTTGAAACGGTTTTGTGGAATTGTATCAATGAGTGTGATGTGGAATAGTTCCGGGTTACTGTCGTGGTGGGTGGTGAAGTGTCGTGATACGCTGTGCAGGGGGTATTTTTTGATTATATTCCTTTTATGTTGTCCAATTCTCGATCTCGCGGGTTGAGTGGTCCTGCCCACATACTGGAGCTGGCATGGGCATGTGATGATGTAGATTACATATTTTGATTCGCAGTTGAGATGGTATTTGATCTGGTGCTCTGTTTTAGTGACCTGGGATTGGAATGTCGTGGTCTGGTGGACGAAACTGCAGGCCAGGCATTTTTTGTGATTGCATGGAACCGATCCTGTGGGAGAATCTATTGGGGTCGGTGAGGGGGGGGGGGGGGTTTCCTGGGGTGTGCGTAGCTTACTAGGAGCCAGTATACCGCGCAAGTTGGGGGCACACCTGTAGGTAACTGCTGGTTTTGGGGTCAGGATAGGACGGAGGTGGGGATCCTATAGTAGGATTTCCCACCTCTTGTTGAGTATATTACGGATAGATGAGTGTTGAGCACTGTATTTTGTGATGAACCGGGGTATGTCGTTAGTCTGGGAGTTGTTGGTGGGGAGTGGGGGATTCTGTATCTTAGCTTTCTGTTGTGCGTCTCCCAGTAGTTTTTTGGGGTATCTGCGGTCTGTGAATTTTTTGGTTAAGATTTTGGATTGGGTATTTTACATCTGTATCTCTGTGCAGTTACGGTATATCCTTCTGTATTGGCTATATGGGGTGTTTCTGGTCCAGGGGCGATGGTGAAAACTGTGGTAGTGTATGTAGTTATTGGCATCGACTGGTTTGAAGAAAGTCTTGGTTAACCACCCTGGCGTTCTGATTAAATCGCCAGGGTGGCTGCGGGAGGGTTTTTTTTAAATTAAAAAAAAACTATTTCATGCAGCCAACTGAAAGTTGGCTGCATGAAAGCCCACTAGAGGGCGCTCCGGAGGCGTTCTTCCGATCGCCTCCGGCGCCCAGAATAAACAAGGAAGGCCGCAATGAGCGGCCTTCCTTGTTTTGCTTACATCGTCGCCATAGCGACGAGCGGAGTGACGTCATCGACGTCAGCCGACGTCCTGACGTCAGCCGCCTCCGATCCAGCCCTTAGCGCTGGCCGGAACTTTTTGTTCCGGCTACGCTGGGCTCAGGCGGCTGGGGGGACCCTCTTTCGCCGCTGCTCGCGGCGGATCGCCGCAGAGCGGCGGCGATCAGGCAGCACACGCGGCTGGCAAAGTGCCGGCTGCGTGTGCTGCTTTTTATTTGATGAAAATCGGCCCAGCAGGGCCTGAGCGGCAGCCTCCGGCGGTGTTGGACGAGCTGAGCTCATCCAGACCGCTCAGGTGGTTAATATACGGGAAGAGTAAGTGTATTAGACAAGATCCAGAAATTCTATGGAACTGGGGTCATGGTGAAACGTGAACTGTAGGCCTGCTGGATTTGAGTTAAGAAAATCAACAAAGGACGGGATCAGATTGCTGGGGCCTTTCCATATAAAGACTAGATCATCGATATATCTTTTGTAAAACATGATGTTACTAATAAAAGGGTTTTCATTGTACATTTTTAACTGTTCAAGGTATCCCATTGCCAAGTTTGCATATGAGGGCGAGAACGAGCTTCCCATCGAAACCCCATTTACTTGTTGGTATATGTTGTCGCCAAATGTAAAGAAGTTGTTCTGGAGGATGAATTCAACGCAGTTTATAGCAACTACTCCACCATTTAGCAGCACGATTCCCTACTAAGCCAGCACAGCCCACAAATATACTCTCCTCGTGAGAATAACGCACAGTTACAAATATAAACATCCAGACATACATTATGAACACACACTCCGCAAATAAGCAATGTTTGACACAAGATTAAGTGTAATTTAAGACATGTCAGTGATAGCATATATGTGTTAACACTACTCATACTAGAAAGACTATGTATGTATGTAACTTACTGAACTTATACAATTGCACCACACACAGTATGCTGATGCCTGCTATGTATCTCTGTCATTTTCAGTGTTGTTGCTCCTGTCCCTTATTGCCTGAAGAAGCGGGTTGTTGCCCTTGAAACGCTTTGCAACTGTTTATTGGGAGCATTTGAATAAATTGTGTATATATATATATAATTTGAAAATCAACAGCCTTGTTGTCCATTTATGGTGAGCTGGTCCACCACCGCAACCAAAAATGTTTTAACGTTTTAGCTACTTTTATACTTTCGGCGCCTCTGTACACCTTTACGCATCCAGAAGTCCACCCTTGGTGGAAGGGTGATCTACTATACAATTTCCTCTATCCACAGAGAGCGACGTTTTACTCCTGAGTGGGGACAGGCTTATTCTCCCCACCTGCTTCAACAGTGGTTGCTTTGGAGGCAACCCTGGTTTGTGAGTATATTACTTACTTTCATTTACTTCTCGTCCCCTACTAATGCATACTACACTATATTGGGCTCTCGGTCTTCTATCTTTTCACAATTGGAAGTGGGACAATGTATGACCAATTCTGATATAGTAAACTTCTGATATAGTAAACTACTTTTCCTGGTCCCTTGGAGTTTACTATAAAGGGATTCTACTGTAGTAAATATTCAGGACAGAGCAGCACTGGTCAGGGCTTAATGGTAAATATTCAGGTCAGAGCAGTACCAGTCAGGGGTAACCAGTAAATATTCAGGATAGAGCAGTACCAGTCAGGGGTAACCAGTAAATATTCAGGATAGAGCAGTACTGGTCAGGAGTAACTGGTAAATATTCAGGACAGAGCAGTATTGGTCAGGAGTAACTGGCAAATATTCAGGAGACAGCAGTACTGGTCAGTGGTAACTGGCAAATATTCAGGACAGAGCAGCACTGGTCAGGAGTCAATGGTAAATATTCAGGACAGAGCAGCACTGGTCGGGGGCAATGGTAAATATTCAGGACAGAGCAGTATTGGTCAGGGGTAACTAGTGAATATGCAGGACAGAGCAGTACTGGTCAGGGGTAACTGGTAAATATTCAGGACAGGAGCAGTATTGGTCAGGGGTAACTGGTAAATATTCAGGACAGAGCAGTACTGGTCAGTGGCAACTGGCAAATATTCAGGATAGAGCAGCACTGGTCGGGGATAACTGGTAAATATTCAGGACAGAGCAGTACTGGTCAGGAGTCAATGGTAAATATTCAGGACAAAGCAGTACCGGTCAGGGGTAACTAGTGAATATTCAGGACTGAGCAGCACTGGGCAGAAGTCAATGGTAAATATTCAGGACTGAGCAGCACTGGGCAGAAGTCAATGGTAAATATTCAGGACAGAGCAGCACTGGTCGGGGGCAATGGTAAATATTCAGGACAGAGCAGCACTGGTCGGGGGCAATGGTAAATATTCAGGACAGAGCAGCACTGGTCGGGGGCAATGGTAAATATTCAGGACAGAGCAGCACTGGTCGGGGGCAATGGTAAATATTCAGGACAGAGCAGCACTGGTCGGGGGCAATGGTAAATATTCAGGACAGAGCAGCACTGGTCGGGGGCAATGGTAAATATTCAGGACAGAGCAGCACTGGTCGGGGGCAATGGTAAATATTCAGGACAGAGCAGCACTGGTCGGGGGCAATGGTAAATATTCAGGACAGAGCAGCACTGGTCGGGGGCAATGGTAAATATTCAGGACAGAGCAGCACTGGTCGGGGGCAATGGTAAATATTCAGGACAGAGCAGCACTGGTCGGGGGCAATGGTAAATATTCAGGACAGAGCAGCACTGGTCAGGGGTAACTGGTGAATATTCAGGACAGAGCAGTATTGGTCAGGGGTAACTGGTAAATATTCAGGACAGAGCAGTACTAGTCAGGGGTAACTGGTAAATATTCAAAGCAGAGCAGTACTGGTCAGGGGAAACTGGTAAATATTCAGGACAGAGCAGTATTGGTCAGGGGTAACTGGTGAATATTCAGGACAGGGCAGTACTGGTCAGGGGTAACTGGTGAATATTCAGGACAGGGCAGTACTGGTCAGGGGTAACTGGTAAATATTCAGGACAGAGCAGTACTGGTCAGGGGTAACTGGTAAATATTCAGGACAAAGCAGTACTGGTCAGGGGTAACTGGTAAATATTCAGGACAGAGCAGTACTGGTCAGGGGTAACTGGTAAATATTCAGGACAGAGCGGCACTGGTCAGGGGCAACTGGTAAATATCCAGGACAGAGCGGCACTGGTCAGGGGCAACTGGTAAATATTCAGGACAGAACAGCACTGGTCAGGGGTAACTGGTAAATATTCAGGACAGAGCAGCACCAGTCAAAGGTAACTGGTAAATATTCAGGACAGAGCAGCACCAGTCAGGGGTAACTGGTAAATATTCAGGACAGAACAGCATGGGTCAGAGGTAACTAGCAAATATTCAGGACAGAGCCGTACTGGTCAGGGGGTAACTGGTAAACTTAGGTGTTATGTTTAGTGATGTAAAAAGAGAAAAGCGCAGGTCCAAGGGAAAAGCCTTGCACAATGCCAAAAGGAAATGTCACCATTGTAAAATAATACCAAAAACAATATACAAATGATATTAATGTGCAGGTTAATACACAAGAAATGATTGTTGCATAGTAGTGCCATCATCTCTGCCACTATGGAGCATAGACACACTAACAGCAATGTACCTTATGCTGTAAAATGATTAACTATCATAAAAACAGAAAATAACATTAGATTTCTAATCCCAGATCAACCCCGAAAGAGGAACAGCTGTGGAGAGCTGAGGAATGGAGATCACATACTTACTATACTGTTTATAAATCAATATTACATAGCATATACAGTAAGAAAAAAAACATTAAAAGAAAAGCTTTACCTGCTGCCAGTTAGATCAATGGCTGTCATCCACTTCCTGTTCATTCACCTCCAGCCACAACTTCCTTTTTGTCATTTCTCAACCAAACACTTCCTGTCTTTATATTCTACTTCCTGTCTCAGAATCTGGCTATGACAAAATGGTGGCTGCTTTTTCAATTGCTTGCTCTCATTTTCAGTACATTTTTGTCTTCCTAAAGCAAAAAAAAAAAAAAAAAATCATTCCTTTCACTCACTTTCTTGTATGCGTGCATGTTGGGGGTAACAGCTTGCTAGTGTAAAGCTAATTATTTGCAAATGCCTTTTGTTTAGTCTAATGTCTTATTAATATCTCTGATATTATTATGTACTTATATAGCACTGGCATCTAATGCAGCACTTTACAGAGTACATAGTCATGTCCTTGGCAGAGTTAACAATCTAATCCCGGCCATAGTCAAAGTCTAATGTCTCGCCATATCATTATTATGTATTTATGTAGCACTTGCATCTTCTACAGCACTTTACAAAGTACACAGTCATGTCATGGACTGACATCCATGATGCAAATCTCCCATTTCACCACATCATTGTGGGAACACTGCTTTCTTGTGTGTTTGGGGAACATTGTTTATCTGTGTTTTGGGAGGAAATTCTGGCCCACTGCCTCAGAGTTACATTACAGTTCACTCCGCCCACTCCATGTTATGGACATGCCCATTTTCCCACCATGGTCATGGACATGCCCATTTTTTGGGCACTGCACTAGCTCCCCCCTCCGTCCCAGGTTGAGCCAAGAAAAATCTGGTCACTGTATTAAAGAACAACTGAAAGTGGACCTGAACTCTTGCACACGACAGAAGGAAACATAGAGAGATGCATCCTTTATGTATTTAGGGAGTTTAACCTGTCTAATTTCCCCTCATCTGTGACTAATCACAACTGTAATTTGATTTCTCTGCTGGCTGCCTCAGCGGGCAGCTAATTTTCTAAATACAGGATGTTAACCCTATGGTTGCTTCCATGAAAGCAGGAAGTAGACACACTGCAGATTTATTGCAGGCTTTGTATCAGCTGTAACAAATACATGTTTTTAAAGGTTATTATGCTGCTGCTTATCTTTTAGAGCAGAGAGGAAGTTCTGAGTTCAGGTCTGCTTGAAGTGAGAGGTATACAGTCAGCTGACACAGCAGAGAGATCAAATTACAACTTGTGATTAGACACAGATGAGATCCCCTCTCATCTGTGTCTAATCACAAGTTGTAATTTGATCTCTCTGCTGTGTCAGCTGACTGTATAGACAGGCTAAACCTCTAAATACATACAGGGTGCATTTCTCTATGTTTTCCTTCTGTCCTGTGCAAGAGTTCAGGAGCAATAAACATTAGAGCGGATAGCGTCGGGTCAGCGAAGTGGTCGGATGTGGCTTCACAAGGCTGATTCCTGATCAATTTCAGCATGAAATTGATTGGCAATCGGCCTGTGGAGTATGGGCAGCTGACAGATCATCAGATTGGATTAGAGCGAGATTTGACTTTTGGGTACCTTAAGGCACCAGGACGTTGAGTTTAGGGGACGTTATAGAGCACATAATGTGCCCCTAACGCAACGCCTGGTGCTCTCTGGTGTAGACGTCGGAGTGAGCCGCGTTGTGCAGCTCACTCTGGCGTCCGTGTTGCGTACTCTTGGACGCATGCGGCATCACGTGGTCCCGCCCGGCCAATCGCTGCACAGAGCGGCAGCTCCTGGAAGTAAACACTGCACGTCAATGAGTGCAGTGAATATTAATTAGCCATGTGCCTGGCCGCTCTCCCCTCCTCCCCAACATGACTGAGCATGTGCAAACAGTCTAACGCGGCTTAGCCGCGGAGAACGCACAGCATGCAGAACTTTGCTGCGCTACAATGTAACGCAACGTGGGCAGTATGAACAGCCCACTTGTGTTACAATGCTGTGCGTTGGGGGAGCGTTACAGGCTGCACTAACGTGCGCCTGTAACGTCCCTGTGTGCAAGAAGCCTAAGGGCCTATTTCCACTTGCACCCATTTGAAGCGCATATGGAAATCCGCATCCAGGTTTTAATGCAAAAATTTGCTTTTGAATTCGATTTGAAATTTGCCCAGCAACAACACGTCACGTGTTTGCTGAGCAATTTGCGTTTGCAATGCGGATTACATGTGGACCCATTGACTAACATTAGCCACGATTCACATCCACATTCCTTCTGCATGCGGAAAAATGCAGCATACCATCCAGATTTTTTACACACCACGTCGCATCTTAAAATTCACACTGAGTGGAAGTAGCTCCATTCACTAACGTGTTGCATTTTTGATGCAGAAATCCGCATGCGGAATACAAGTGTAGTGGAAATAGGCCATAAGGGCCCATCTCCACTAGATGCATTGCAATGCGGAAACCGCTCTGCATCGCAACGCAAGGAAACTGCAACCAATTCACGTCAATGGAGTAGTCGCCATTGATGCGAATTTACATACGTGATCCGCCGCGATGCGACGCAGGGGAAATCCTATAGCTGCCGGCGGGAAGCCGCATGACGCCACATCTGGTTGTCCGGATGACAACCAGAAGTACCTGCGGAGGGATGTGAGGCGATGCGGCAATTGCCTCGCATCCTAATTGCTAGTGGAAACGGGCCCTAAGTTGTGCAGACTGGAATTGAATCAAACAAACACAATAGCTGATCACTGTAAACAGTCATGATCCAAACTGCATAAGTGGTCTTTCACACGGACAGCTGAGCAGTACTGCTTGTCAGCTGCTCCTGATTTTTTGTTGGGTGCTGGTACCCGGCACTCAAGGTGGTCTCGCTCCCTTACATGCACATCTGAGCAGGTAGCAGCCACCCCAAGATGCACCATGCAGTGTTTTTTTTCGGGCAGTAACGACCTTGCAAGTCAAGTGCTGACACGCCTGGGGTTACAAACACTCCCATTCGGTTGCATTATTTTGCAACTGGAAGGTGCTTACTTCTGGCAATGGGGCCGCGGAACAGTGTGTAAAAGAGTCCACAATGTACATAACATTTGCATCAACTCAAATGGTTATCAGTTAACCCTTGTAAAGACACAAATTAGAAAACTAGTTAGTTAAATTTTTATTTATGCTACCTAATTGCAGGTATGGATTTTTTCTTAATTATTTTTTTCTCATCTTTCATCATGTCCTATGTGTCATTATTATTTAGTATTTATATAGCACCAACATCTTCCGCAGCGCTGTACAGAGTATATTGTCTTGTCACTTACCTGTCCCCCAGAGGGGCTCACAATCTAATCCCTACCATAGTGATATGTGTCTATGTATGTATCGTGTAGTGTATGTATCATAGTCTAGAGCAAATTTGGGGGAAGCCAATTAACCTATCTGTATGTTTTGGGAGGAAACCGGAGTGCCCGGAGGAAACCCGTGCAGACACTGGGACCCAATGCTGCAAGGGGAGAGTACTAACCACTATGCCTCCGGCCCATGCATCTGTGCAGGTCTGTGTGTGCTCACATTACCACTCGAGGCTTTGTGCCTTTTTGCTGGGGGTAAGTAATTGGTGTGATGTGTTGTGCGTACAATCGCGCGTGTAGTTTTGCACCACATGGATGCATCCTGCCCACTAATAGGCCTTTTCGACCAGCAGTCAACACTGATCAATCTGACAGTCCCTGTGCAGTGTACGCTACCAGGCATGGGCAAACTTGGCCCTCCAGCTGTTACAGAACTACAAGTCTCAAAATTGCATTTGCCTTTATGAGTCATGACTGTGGCTGTCAGACTCCTGCAATGCATTGTGGGACTTGTAGTACCTTAACAGCTGGAGGGCCAAGTTAGCCCATGTCTGCTCTATACTCTTTGGCTGAATTAGCCATGCTTGTCCACCTACCTATCCACAGCCAGGCTTGTCTGACCATCATTTGATTTGCTCTACTTGAGCTTAGCCTGTGACCTCATCTACTCCTGCCCTGACCTAGGATTGTGATCAGATTTGCTTCTTATTGGTCTTCATCACATATGTCAAACTCCGGCACGTGGGCAAAATCTGGCCCTCTGAGCCATTAAATTTGGCCCCCAAATGGTTTCCTCACTTTGCATTATGTTTGGCTCGCTATAGACCATCAGGGAAGCTATACTGGAGTTGAAGCCCTTGGACACCAGAACGCCATTTGGGGGAGGTAGAGGCAAAGCACTAAACATGAGGGAACTGTACAGGGGAGGGTGGGGGCCACTAGACACCAGGGAACTGTATAAGGAAGGGAAGTGGCCGCTAGACACCAGAGAACTGTATAGGGGTTAGAGTGGAGCCATTAGACACCAGGGAAGTTTATAAGGGAGGAAGGTGGCCAGTAGACATTGAGGTTGGCCTGCGACTAGGTGTTCAATTTAGGCCCACTTTGTGTTTGAGTTTGATGCCCCTGGTCTACATCAACTTCAGACTTTAAACTCAGCTTCTGCTACCACCTACTACATCTCCATATCGCAAACTCTCCATTTCTGTCTCCAGTGGGGCAATAGCAAGTGCTGTGACTTTGTAACCACTCACATCAAAGTAAACTGCTGCTGACTAGGGGTGTTGACTCAAACGGCCCTTGTTGTACACAATGGTCCCAGGGCCACATTTAGGGAAATACCCCTAAGGCCTGGGACTAGGGCACTAGAATCTGTGGGGCGGGTGACAGGTTAACTGCACCTGTCACCCACCATAACTGCGTGAGCAGCTCTGCAAGTCCACAGGCTGGGGACTGCGAGGAGTGAGAGTGCTGCAGTGCAGTAAGGCTGGAGTGAGAGTACTCAATAGAAGAAACAGCTGGCACATCCAGAGTAAATCTTTATTAGTTCCATTTAAAAGTTTCAGAGCCACGTAGGGCCGCTTTATCAAGGCAATGTTTGGCAAAAATCTGTATGTTGCTGAGCAGAAATTCCTGTATAGGAAGTGGGAGTCAGGCACCTCTGGACACTCGCATGCAGCAACGTGTATTCCTCTGGGACCAGAAGCCCATGTAGGGCTGTAGCCATAAGATGGCTGCTGATCCCAGAGGAATACACATCAAGAGTAGTTGCATACTGGGAGGAGGGAGCTGGTCTGCACGTAGAGTGAGACACCACACACTTAACGTGTACCAGATATGTTACAAAAGCAGCTTTCATACTTACCAGGGGCTTCCTCCAGCCCCATGCTGGCCGTGGGCTCCATCACCGTTCTCAATCGAGGCCAGTTGTGGTTCACTGTGCATGCATGGCCCAGCCATGTGCCATTCTGTGCCTGCACAGTACTGGCTGTACAACTGTAGAACACTCCCGGGGGCGGGAGCACGTCACGGCCGTGCATGTGCTGTGAACCACCGCTGAGATATCGAGGCACACAGCGGAGGAACGGAGGGGCCCAGGAGAACAGCGATGGAACCCACGGCCAGCATGGGGCTGGAGGAGTAATTACCCCTCACCTGTGCTTAATCACAAGTTGTAATTTGATCTCTCACCTGTGTCACATGACTTCCATGGCAAAGATAAACGAATTTGAAAGCACAGGCTGTTAACAATATGTCTGCTTCCACGAATCAGGAAGTAGAAACAGTACAGATTTAGTTTAGGATTTGTATCAGCTGTAACAAAGAAATGTTTTTTTGTTTAAAGGTTATTATGCTGCTGAATATCTTTTAGAGCAGAGAGGACGTTCTGAGTTCAGGTTCGCTTTAAAAATACTATACAATGGGTGTATTAAATACATGTATTTTGTTAGTGAAACGTGGGAGGCTGTATCATAACATCTCTGTGGTCTCCAATGGTCCATCAGGGAAACAGATCTGCAACTTAACTTTAGTTTCAGCAACTGTCAGAAGACGTAATAATGGTCTACTTAGCTGCAAATCATTGTAAGAGTAAGTAAAAAACCACGGAAAGGGAAACTATTTCACAATTTAATAAAATAGTTTAATAATTACAAAATATGATAAATAGATAAAAGATATACATTTAGTCGCCTGTTGTGAAGAACATTTTATGCATATTTTTTTTACATCCTCAACAAAACTTTAGATCTCTTTAAACATGAAAGAAAACAATAAAACAAGTAAAGATCTGAGTTTTTTTAACCACTAAATAGCAAGTCTAGACAGGTATGATGAAAACAGAGGATGGCAGCAGATGAAAAGATACCAGCCTGTGTTAGTTCTCTGGAGTTGATTAGGGGTTCAGCTTCCGCTAGCAAACACAAAGCTAAACAGAACATATGAATATAGCTGCTCCCCCTCATCACCTGGCAACCGTGGCTAACTGAACCCATTAACCTCCTTAGCGGTAACCCCGTGTGTGACACGGGGTAAGCCGCCGGAGGGTGCCGCTCAGGCCCTGCTGGGCCGATTTACTTAATTTTTTTTTTTGCTGGACGCAGCTAGCACTTTGCTAGCTGCGCCAGCACCCCGATCGCCGCCGCCGCCGCGCGCACCGATCGCCGCTATCCAGTGCGGCGCCCCCCCCAGACCCCGAGCGCTGCCTGGCCAATCAGTGCCAGGCAGCGCCGAGGGGTGGATCGGGTCTCCCAATGACGTCCCGACGTCGCTGACGTCGGTGACGTCATTCCGCCCCGTCGCCATGGCGACGGGGAAGCCCTCCAGGAAATCCCGTTCTTTGAACGGGATTTCCTGATCGCGATCGGCGGGGCTGGGGGGATGCCGCTGAGCAGCGGCTATCATGTAGCGAGCCCTCGGCTCGCTACATGATTTAAAAAAAAAATAATTTAAAAAAAAAACTGCTGCGCTGCCCCCTGGCGGTATTTTTCATACCGCCAAGGGGGTTAAGCAACTGGCATTGCAGGGTGGTGTAACCATGCTGGAGGAGGAGCACTTCTGTAGTGCAGAGGGCTACCATCATTGCATACAAGCACTACAGAAGCTCAGGGATCCCCCCTTTCCCTCGCCAAGCAGTCATACTTCTCCTCGCTCATTTACTCGCAGTTCAACAACCCCAAACAATAAGTTTCAACTGTCTACTCTGCCCCACCTCCTACTCACATTTTTATTGGATGTTATGTCGGAGTTTTATCCCTCTTTAAAGGGAACCTGTACTGAGTAAAAATATTTAAAATAAACACATGAGGTAACTTCAAATGAACATTACATAGTTACCTTGCCATCAGTTCCTCTCAGAAGCTCACCGTTTTCTTCTGACAATAATCCCATCCAGTTCTGACAACATTTTATCAGAACTGAAATATATCAGTTGCTGTCAGTAAAATATCAGTTGTTGTCTGTTATAGCTGAGAGGACAACTGATGTACCAGGTAATGTTCATGTTTCCCTATGGCTCAAGTGGGCGATGTTACAGTTTAACTGTGTGCTGACCAGAAAGCTGTTATGGTAAATGGCCATTTTCAAAATGGAGGACGAAAAATTCCCTTGATCAGTGAACAAACGACCCAGGAGAGGAGAGAGACTGAGGAGTAGACTACATGGGAGGTATGTGTAAGTTTATTTTGACTTAATTTTCAGTTCAGGTTTTCTTTAAGTTGTTCCTCCATACATTCCCTCACTAATCTCCAGATACCAACGCACCTGAAACCTTCACTCCTCCTATGAATCCTTCCCGTCCTCTAGCCCAGTCTCCACCTCTCACTCTTGCATCCAGCACTTCTCACAAGTGTCCCCTCTCCTTCGGAACTCTCTCCCACAGCTTGTCAGCTCCTAACATTGATACCTTAAAATGGACCTCTGCAGACAGGTTTTAAATTACCGTAGTCAGAACTTATGCTGAGGCTCAGGGCCTTATTCAATTCACAGTTTTATCCGAGGTGCTATTTTCACATTAACAATAAAAGGCCTTTTAAGCCACCAGCAACCAAGAAAATCCTAATCTTGACTGTACATTTTCAATTGCAGGGTATGCAGAAAATGTAAAATCATCTACTAGGAGAAACCGTATGAGAAGAAGTGAATTGAATAAGGGCCTCAGGTTCTCAACCACGATCACCTTCATCTCCTCACATACTGTCTCCATTCCACTACCCTCTAGATTGTAAGATCGCAAGGGAACCCCCCCCCCCCCCCCCACACACACACACACACACACACACACCTACCCTGAGTTTCCCGATTCTGCTGCACTTTATGAAATATACACAGTAAAAAAGTTGGGCTGATAACCATCATATGAGGAGCTCACAAGGCTGGGTAAATACACAGAGCAAAATTTAAAAAGGTACCTGGGCTCAAACACAATATCCCAAAATAAACAAGACTGTTGGTGCCACGTATCTGACATTATTTTATCAAATGAGCATGTACCAGTATTGCTGATGTTCTAATCCAGGGTTTTTCAACCCAGTCCTTTCTAATCCAGGGTTTTTCAACCCAGTCCTTAAAGTGAAGGTCCAAGCTAAAAAAAAAAAAAAAAAACTCCATTTACCTGGGGCTTCCTCCAGCCCCTGGCAGTCGTTCTGTGCCCTCGCCGCAAATCCGGTGGCTCCCAGTCTTCCCCTATGCAGAAGCCGACCTCGCCAGGTCGGGTTCCGGGTCGGCTTTTTCTGCGCTCCACCGCGAGGGTCATGTGGTCCGGCCGACGTCATCAGGATTATACTGTGCAGGCGCAGAACTACTGCGCCTGTGCAGTACAATCCTGATGACGTCGGCCGGACCACGTGAAAACCCGGCCTTGGAGCGCACAAGAAGCCGACCCGGAAGCAGACCTGGCGAGGTCGGCTTCTAGAGCGAAGGACACCGGGAGCCACCGGAGCTGCGGCGAGGGCACAGAACGACTGCCAGGGGCTGGAGGAGGCCCCAGGTAAGTGGAGTTTGTTCGTTTTTTTTTAGCTTGGATGTTGTACTTTAAAGGAAACCAGAGACTCTTTAAAATAAAAATTTTACACATACCTGGGGCTTCCTCCAGCCCCATGTGCACGGATCTCTCCCATGCCGCCGTCCTCAATCTTCTGTATCGCCTTTACTGGGTCCCGTAACTTCGGCCAGTCTGCGCAAGACACGTGTGCCCTCTACGTACGTAGTGCGCATGCACAGAGCGCTCCCGGCCGCCCAATCAAGGACGCGTGTCGCCGGGCAGCACCTGCAGTCTTCACCAACCCTCCAGACCTGGAAGGAGCTTCGGAGGGTTCATACACAGTAACGGAGGGTGACGGAGGAGAACAGAGGGGAGCATTGGATATGAGGAGAGCCCACTACACATGCCTGCTCCCCCCATTTTAATAAATGTTGTTTAGGCTACGGTATCCTTTAAGTATCTTAAATGCAGATGTTTTTCAGAAAACCAAAAACACTCACAGGTGATTAGTGTCTCAGCCGAGCTCATTAACTACCTCTGTGGATTTCCACAAAACAAGCACTGTGGGGGGTACTTGAGGACTGAGGTAATAAACCCTGTAAATATAAACCACACATGAACTATTTTGTGCTTGTGATGCTGGATGTTCTGAATGTACGGTGTTCAACTACTAATGTATCTATACTCCACACTAAAAGAGGTTGGCATTGTACAAATAAAAAAATAATAATATCCTCGGATGTCTTGTGAAGTGTGGCCTCAGGGGACCTTCACCACGTCCAGGTATAGATAGTCATGTGCATAGACTTTTCAGTGTTCGCAAATGAATGGTATTCCAGAGAAACATTCACAATGACCATAGGGCTTTGTGGTCTTGTGAATTTCAGACATCTCCCACATGAGTCCTCAGATGCTGACGTAGGGTGGCTTTCCGCGCCAGTCGTTTTCCACAGACAGAACAGGAAAATGGTCTGTTTCCCGTGTGGACAGTCTGGTGGTTGTCAAGAGTGGACTTTTTGGCAAAGCACCGGCCACACTCTGTGCAGGAAAATGGCTTCTCCCCAGTGTGAGACCTCATATGTTGTATAAACTGTGATTTTAAGGTGAAGCACCTCCCACACTGCAAACATGGGAAAGTATTCACACCAGTATGGAGTCTCTGGTGATTGAGGAGATGGGACTTCTGGGTATAAGACCTTCCACAGTCCAAGCATGAATAAGGCCGGACTTTCCTGTGTTCCTGTTGATGTTTGATAAGTTCCAAGCTATAGGTAAAACATTTCCCACATTCCGTGCAAGGAAACACTTTCTTCCCTAAGTACTTTTTCTGACCAGAAACCGACTTGTAGTTCAAAGACTTGTGAGGCTGATCACATTTTTGAGTTCTTTGGTGTTCATGTTGGTAGCCCAAAATAGGTAAGCTTTTCCATGAGTCAGAACATGAATAAACGTTATCTGCACCCCGATCTGTTGGCTGTACCATAGCACTGGAAGACGATTCCTCATGGTTAGAAAGAATTGATGGGCCATATTCAGTAAGAAGACCTTGATGAACATTTGGGATCATAGAACTTGACTTAAGGAGGGATTCCTCAAGATTTGCAGGACCAGATGATCGATCTACAATATGGGGTTCTTGATAAATATCTGAGGTAGCAAAATTCAAATTATCATGAGAGAGTCCCATGTGATGAGAGGGGTGGAGTGGTCTGTTCATGCCGTGAAGTCCTGGTTGGACATTTGCTGTAACAGCATGTGATTTACTAGGAGAGTATTCATCAAAATGGATACTTGGAGTACCGGGGTTTTCTCCTGAAAAGTATTTTGTGATGGCACTATAATCTACATCAAATGCTGGAGATGAAGTCTGTTCCTCCGACGTTCTCCTAATGTCTTGTCCTTCTGCTGAAAATAGAACGCAAGGTGGTAAACTTTAAAATCACGTTTTAAAATCTAGTTTACGGCTAAAAACTTCTAAACACTTAACTGTATCTAAAATAAAATTCATACGATACAGTCCCGGTTATGTGGGACTTTGCCAACCGGCAGTCTCAAACAACTGGCAGGGCATGAGTGGGGGTGTTCGTCTTTGACTAAACTCACTCCTGCAGCTGCTGGCTGCTCTGCTGCATCCTTATACGGCGCAGGATTTGTCACCTGACCCACATTTGGTCATGTGACGCATCAGGAGCCGTACAGAGCAGATGTAGTAAAGCAGCTGGGAACTGCAGGGTGTAAAGAGGATCGGCGCACAAAGTTTTCTAAGTAGTTTCTGCAGCTGCCATCAGGCAACACCCACCTATAGAAAAAGCAAAGTGTGCAGTATGTAAAGAATCCCGATGATACAGTAACTTGCAGCGTGGAACAGAAAAATGGAGAAATAATAATTGTGTCCCTGTATCTGTCAATCCAATAGAGTGAGAGACAGGAGAGGGCGTGCTCAATGTCAAGGAAGTGAGATCGGACTGGCCAGTCATGGAATAATCTTACCTTTAAGTACTCCTGACCTGGTACATGGTCCTCATACTTTTAAAATGTTTTATTACTGGTGTTGTGTGACTAGCACACAGCACCATCCTCCCACTTTCAGCGCCCCCAGTGGCCCCGTTCTGACATAAAATATGTGCTGGGAGGAAGTGACAGTTTTTCCTCCCCTCTGCTCGTTTATAATTCGAGAGGTAACACAGGGGGTAAAAGAGGCACAGGAGGAACAGAGGCAGACAAAAGAGGTACAGGGAGAAAAGAGATGCGACGGGAACATGAGGTCACACAGAGGGACACAAAAGAGGCACAAACTGAGGTGAGACAGAGGGGGACAAAAGAGGCACAGGAAGAAAAAAGGGGGACAAAAGAGAACGGAAAAAGGATTAAAATGGACCTAAAAGTCCCCATCTCATTTGTTAACCAGAGACTACCTGTATTTTGGCTCCACCCACAACATGCCACTGTTTGCCGCATCACGCTGTGCATGCCACTTTCTTCAGTGTCGGAGCCATGCACATTTTTCGCCGCAGCGCACTTTGCGCACGGACATGGGGGTGGGGTATCTAGTGGGTGGGCACAGCAATCAGTGGGTGGGCCCTGGGAGGGGGGGCCCAGACCTGATGATGTGTGAGGGGCCCCAAAATTTCTGGTGGCAGCCCTGCCTGTGGTATTTGAGGTCAGATATCCTTCCGACCTCACATACCACACGATCGCTCTCAGTGCATCTCCCCTGCACGCTGCGTGCAGTATATCATAAGGGGAACTATGGCGGCGGGTGGAGGGGGATGAATTAAAAACGAGCGGAGGGGAGGTAAAACTGTCACTTCCTCCCAGCAAATAATCCACGTTCTGCCTCAGTCGAAGATTATGACTGAGCAGAACGGGAACTACAGAGGGCGCAGGAGGGGGGGGGGGGGGGGGGGGGGGGAGGGTGGTGCTGTGTGCTAGTCACAGCACCAGTAATTAAACAATATTAAAGTAGGAGGTGGGAGAGGGAACCTGGTCAGGAGTACTTTAAGTGTTGGCTGGATAATCCTTATGGGTGTGCCAGCAGAACTGCTTTGTCCCACTAGCCGGGGACAGGACATGTCTCCACCTGCCATGTCCCCGGCTAGTGGGACAAAGCCTTTCTGCTGGCACACCCATACGGGCTATCCAGCCAACACTTAAAGCAGATCCGAGATGAAAAACTATCTATAACAAGTAAATTGTCTATATATCCTATCTAAAGTTTACACAGCATATCTAGCTGCAAACAGCTTCAAAAGTTTATAATTATTTATTCCTGTAATACAATGAGGGCAGCCATGTTCTGATTGTCACAGGCTAAGGGCTGGAGATGCTATCAGCTTGCCTGTGGGTAGATTCACTCCCCTCTCCTCCTCCCTCCTCCCCTCTGCCTCTGAAATCTCTTGCTAGTAACCTCCTCCTCCTGCCCAGACTGAGCTCCCATAAGCCGTTGCTACAGTACCAAGGCACTGGAGAAGCTGTGGGCGAGGCTTGTTTAGTTTTAGTTTAGGGAATTAAGGGTATTAAAACAAAACAAGTATTTGGCTTGAGAAATGCCCTATAAATACATGAAAGGAACACAATTATGCAATGAGTAAAAGTTGATCTCGGATCCACTTTAAGGTGAAACTATTTCATGACGGTCTATTCCGGTCTCACTTCCTTGCCAGTCTCCCTATGTTGCAGCCAAAGCAGCACCATATCCACAGACCAAAGATCTGATTACTCCTCCCCCAGCCAGGGGAGCCATTCCTACTGAATCCAATAGAGTGGTGCTAATGTTTGAATGTATCTGAAGGCTGTCATGGTATATTTAATATAATTATTCCTTACCAGTGCTGAACTCATCTTCATGCAGCTCATCACTTCTCTCATACGTCTCATCTTCATCCTCTAAAACTTCAATCTTTACAGTAATCTGGTCCTTACTCTGAAAGAATAAATACGCAGGTTGTTACGTATAGGATACCGGACATGAGACAAAGCTACATAAGGTAAGCACAGAGGCAGAGCAGGATCATCCACCAGGTATCCTAGGCAGGTGCCTGAGGCCCACAGGGTGTCAAGGGCACCATCATTCACCTTCTCTGACCTCTTTCCACTTCTGGTTACCAAAGACTTCAAGGTGGCCCTAAATCTACTACCTTGCCTATTGCTCCATTACATCTTAATCCATCTCTGCACAGAGGTACGGTCGTGCTGGATCTCCATACCTCTGCGCATTCTCTGCTCCTCTCCTTGTTCCTCCAGTTCCCGTAACCACTCACTGAAAAATTTGACTTTGAGCTAAAGTCTAATTTTCAGACAGAAGAGGCAGGGCTGCTGTGATGTTCCCGCCTATCACCTTTGCACATTTATTCTCTTCCCTGCCCCTTTAGGCTATGTTTCCACTTGTGCGTTTTGTGTCAGTTTTTTCCCTCAGAAAATTTGCATAGATTTTAAAACTAATGTTAGTAAATGCAGCCGTTTCCACTCTATGCAAATTTTCGTACACGTTTGCATGTGTGAAAAAAATCTGAGGTCCTGCATCATATTTTCGGACATCGCATATGATTCGCGTACAATGCTTTGTATAGGCAATGAGGATTTTCGCATTATTTGCGCAAAACTTCCCATTAGATCCATGGTAACAGGAAGTTGGCAGCAGTCATGACTAAATTGTTACTAGGCAGATTATGTATATTTAACTAATGCGAATTTTCGCATAAAAACGCGTACAAATTTACATGTGAATTTTCACCAATCAGAAATTTTTTTTACGATTTTTTGGAGGCGAAAGAGTAACGCTACAGTGGAAATGTAGCCTAAAGGGACCCTAAGCAGCTCTTAAAAATGAAAATCTGCACTTACGCTGCAAGCCTCCTGAGCATGCCCGGTCCAGTTTTTCGAGAATACGCAGGATGCTTACAGCAATGGACACGTGAACGAGCCGGGTGCGTGGACTGGCCGCGCATGCGCAGTTGCTCACGACTTCAGCCGAAGTCGCCACCAGCGGGACCACGGAGGGGATCCAGAACACGCCGGGGGACCTCCCAAGCTACGGGGGGGGCTGGAGGAAGCCCAGGAAAGTGCAGATTTTCATTTTTAAGAGCAGCTCAGTTTCCCTTTAAGGGAAGTGAATGGGGCAGGAAAGAGGAAGGAATGGGAGGGGGATGAGAGGGAACATCACAGCAATTCCGCCTCTTTTCTGGACAGTCAGATTTTTCAAGGAGGGATTACAGGGACTGGAGGAACAAGGAGAAGAACAAACAACGCACAGAGGTATGGGGATCTAGAATGAACATACTTCTGTGCTTACCTTAGGTAGCTTTGCCTCGGGTCAGGTGTGCTTAAAGAGACAAATGTATTTCAAAAGATTATATATTAGGTATAGGTTAAGCCTCATTCGCATGCCAGATAACCTTCAGCCACGATGTTCATTCTGGCATGTGTACAGCTGCCCCACAATGTCATTTATGAGTTAGGCATTGCGTATCACTAAAGGTGGCCACACATCTATCGACCAACCGATTCAATAATCATTACCGAATTGGGTGAAAATTGGTGGCGTCAAGTGCATGCCCGATTGATGTTACGACCAATTTTGGTCCGAACAGCTCAATCGGATATTGGGACGATTGACAAACGGGATGAAACCCCGTCGCTGTCCACCCTAATATTAAATGTGCCCGGTGCACTATACTTTACCCGTATGTGTCCACTGCTGGCTCTGGGCTCCCTCTGTACATGCCCCCCCCCCCCACGTGGTTGCCGGTGTGCACGTGGGTGCGTGTGTGACGTCACATACGTGCCTACATGGGGCGTTCGTATGGACCGAAGCCAGACAGGTAAAGCATAGAGCACCAGGTGGGCACATTTGATATTAGGGGGAACAGCGCCTGGTTGGTGAGGCGGCGGATGAGGCGTAACAGGCTGATACCTGATTAATTTCAGCATGCGGTGTATGGGGAGGTGACAGATCTCTCTCTTTAATCAGGTTCGATTAGAGAGAGGTTTGTCTCTTTGTCAAATCTGCCCATCATTGCTAGATGTATGGGTACCTTAAAGGGAAGATCCGCGCTGAAAAAAAACAAAACAAAAAAAAACTCCACTTACCTGGGGCTTCTTCCAGCCCCTGCCAGTCGATCTGTGCCCTCGCCGCAGCTCCTCTCACTCCCGGTGTCCTGCGCTGAAGAAGCCGACCTCGCCAGGTCAGCTTCCGGGTCGTCCTCATGTGCACTCCACGGTGCGGGTCACGTGGTGTACGTGACGTCATCGGGTCTCTACTGTGCAGGCGCAGTAGTTCTGCGCCTGTGCAGTAGAGACCTGATGACGTCGCATACACCACGTGACCCACGCCGTGGAGTGCACATGAAGCCAACCCGGAAGCCGACCTGGCGAGGTCGGCTTCCTCAGCGCAGGACGCCGGGAGTGAGAGGAGCTGCGGCGAGGGCACAGATCGACTGGCAGGGGCTGGAAGAAGCCCCAGGTAAGTGGAGGTTTTTTTGTTTGTTTTCAGCGCGGATCTTCCCTTTAACCACTTCAGGACCACAGTGCTAAACCCCCTAAAGACCAGGCTATTTTTTTCAAAATAGGCCACTGCAGCTTTAAGGCCATGCTGCAGGGCCACACAACACAGCACACTAGTGATCCCACCCCCACCCCTTCTCCCCACCAACAGAGCTCTCTATTGGTGGGGTCTGATCGCCCCCCCCCCCCCCCCCCCTAGTGTTTATTTTTTTGACAATAAATATTTATGTCAGTATTTTCTTATTATTTTTTTTACTGTTTATTTATTTCAAACCCCTCCCTCCCCCCAGCCAGCCAATCCTGGCAATCAGCTGTCATAGGCTTCAGCCATAGGGTATTTAAATGATGAGGGCTGATTGAGTGCATTGTCTTTCTTAACTACTCACACTGCAAACGCCACTAGGTGGTACACCGTCTGTTGTCCCTCTTTTCTTCTCCAATGAGTAGCACACACACTGCCTGACTATAGCTAAACAGCGTGCCTAACAGGGCTTGTCGACCAAACTTGTCACCCTAATGACTGACCAGTGATCATACAGGGCAGGATGTCAAACTCCAGTCCACAGCTCGTATTAATTGGTGGGACTGAATCAGGAAGGGTGTGGTTCATCAAGTAGAACACATGCCTGCGTGTCTCAGTCCATCCTAAACACTGGTATGGACATGGCCCACCGGACTGGAGTTGGACATCCCTGATTTAGGGGTACAGCAAGTGAGCTTGTGTACAGTACTTCACATCTAGCAATGTAAATCTTGTATTAGTTGCTACCCTCAGTTACCGTTACCTGGTTATGCTGCTGGCTGCAGTCCTCTTCCTGAGAACTGTCCTGGGAACAATGAGGACTGGGGCTTCTTTCTGGCGAATTTCTGTTGCTAGATCCACCTGCAAGAGACACACATTGAATGAACACATGAATTGGATGTGAGGGATCTAGGTGAATCCTCCATACTGGTCTCTCCTTTTAGATGACATGAAAGTCTCCTCTTACCCGGTGATGTGAGGGTCTGATGGTTCTCCACTTTGACATTCTTGTGAGGATCTGTCTGTTCTTCTAAATTTCCCATGGCCTCTACTGATAAACTGACATTAACGTCCTGACACTTTACAGGAACCTGAAACACACAAAGATACACTTACTATCCAGACACTTCCCGTATGTTACTGCATAATGTCCCATAATGCTCAGCACTGCTCACCTCTCCTGACAGCAGCTCAATCATCTTATTGGTGACTTCAAGAATTTTCTTTTTGTTGTTATTCCCAGATATCAGGGACTGAGGTAAGGCCATTGTTACAGGTCTCTCATTCCTGTTCCATCCTTCAGACAGAGGTGACCACATGCCTTCTAACAGAGCGTTTATAGTGGCCATCTTCACTGCAGCATATTTCTGAACAAACAGAAAAGGGTGACGTTATGTGACACTCACAGAGTCTTCCTCACAACTCTAGTCAGCTCTAATCTTTATTAATAGAAACAAGAATATTGTGTGAGAATTCCCAAATCTTCATCCACTATCCAGTCAGGTCTGTGTTTTATTATTAGAGATAAAAGTGATGTCATGTGATCATCCTAAGAGATAAGAGTGATGTAATGTGCCTCTCCCAGAATCCTCCTCACCTTTCCAGTCAGGTCTGCATTTTAATAACAGGATACATTGGCAGCGCTTCCAAACAGAGGCTGCACCCGAACTGACTACCTGCAATAGATGTGCAGAGCTCCACAATTGTGGACTAAAATACACAACATGCATTCAAGACAGGTACAGCAAAGGAGGACGTTAGCTTCAGTATAAATATTATGTGCACAAATTATTCCCTACTTGACTTCCCCACGGCGGTGACGGGTCCTCTCGGGGAAGACCTACCGCTAGTCTAACGATAAAAACACGATTTTTTCCTAGTGCTGCTAGTCATAAAATGGTATACACATTTCTCTCAAACAGACATCAAACAAATGACAGCGCTCATAGGCTGCAACTGGGGGCTCTGCATGCCTGTGTTGGTGTACAATTCAGTTGTAGCTTATGAGCGCTGTCATTTGATTGATGTCTGCATTTTAATAAACAGAGGTAAGAGTGATATCTTGTGACAGTCCCAGAATCCTCCTCACCTCTCCAGTCAGCAGGTAGATGATCTCCATGGTGAGGTTTAGCATCCTCTCAGTCATGTGACTTTGGTCCCTGCTCATCACGACAAGGAGAGTCTGTGATTTACTTCAGAAATTCTCCCTATAAATCATGTACAGATTAAAGATATTAGTCATACCTCCCAACTTTTTGAGATGAGAAAAAGGGACACTTAAGCCACGCCCCTGGTCACGCCCTCACCACACCTCTAGTCACGCATACCATAAAGATTTCATAAGAAACATATGTTGTTTTAGAATTCAAACCACACGGGTCATTTCTATCCTGGTTCATTTTCCTTCATATTAACATTTTAAAATCAGTAATATATCCATTTAAAGGATGGGGATAAAATTTAGAGTCAATCAAACACATTTTTAGTAGAGAAATATATATATCTACATAGAAAGAGGGACAAAGTCCTGAAAGAGGGACACATGAGGGTGAAAGAGGGACAGGGCTCCCAAAAAGGGACTGTCCCTCCGAAAAAGGGACAGTTGGGAGCTATAATATTAGTGATGTAATCAATCTGTCAAATGTTTACTTAGAAAATAGGTTTAATACATTTTAATCGTATCGAATACTCATGCTCTCCTAGCGGTGAGCACCGCTGGGAGACTGATGACGGAGCGGAGATAGCGTGCATCAGCGCGCGTGATCTCCTGCAAAACATGCCCCCAATCGGCGTTAGGCGGTCCTGGGGGAGCCTCCTTGTTTTTACCCATCAGCATGACGCAGTCGTTAGGAGGTTAAAGGGGTTCTGCGGTTCTTTTAAGAAACAAAAACTGACACTTTCTGTGGCTTCTACCGGCCCCCTGTAGCTGTCCTGTCCCGCGCCGTCCTCTACGATCCTCCATTCTCCGCCGCCGATCAGTGTCCAATTATTTGTCTAACAAGCTGAATGCAACTGCGCCCACGCTCGCGTCTCTGGGAGCTTCCTGCACGGGTGCAGTACGAGAAAACTTCATACTGCGCCTGCGCAGGAAGCTCCCGGAGGCGGGAGTGAGGACGCATGTGGCCGCGCAGTTGCATTCATCTAGTTAGACGAATACTTGGATGGCGACCAGCAGCGGGGAGCGGAGGATCGTAGAGGACGTCGCGGGACAGGACAGCTACAGGGGGCCGGTAGAAGCCCCATGTAAGTGTCAGTTTTTATTTTTTTTAAAAAACGCAGAACCCCTCTAAGCAATAGAAAGAGAATAAAGCACAGTGTACGATTATGGTAAGGGATTAGATTGTGAGCTCCTCTGAGGACACTATGCAAAAGCACTGCGGAAGATGTCGGCGTTATATAAATACAAATAATAATGGATTTATAGTTATAATTAAAATCTGCCCCAATTGGATTATGGGGTTCGGTTTTGTATTTTTTCAGTCCTGTTCAGAGGAGAAGAGCTGCTAAGAGCTATCATGTCATCTATCACCTCAGTCCCTGTGGTTGGGAAACTAAGACCTGATAACATAACAGCATAATACACAGACTAGGACAGTACATTTATTTATTCCTATCAATAGATAGTTTAGACCTGAAAGAGAAGCAGCAGCAGAGGAACAAGTAATAAGAGTCCCGGAGAATGACTGTCACATGCTACATACACTACAATACAGAGAAAACCATTGCATGAAAAAGGGGAACTTTACCTGCTGCCAGTTAGATCAATGGCTTTTCTTCTCTCCTCCAGCTGCAGCTTCCTGTTACGTTACCTCTGAACCCAGCTTCCTGTCTCTGCTAGTGTTGTCCGGATCATGAACGATTCGGATCTTTGATCCGAATCTATTTTATGAGTCGATCATCCGAATCATCAAAATGAGTGATTCGGATCGCAAAAGGGGTGGGGCCAGGAGCGACACGCCCCCTCTCAGCGGGCAGCGGGGTCTTGGAAGCAGAGCAGAGATGGATCGCTCTGTTGGAAGGGAGGCAGCCTTGCAGGGACAGCAGGTAGATGAGAGAGAGGGGACCTGGGTGCCACTGCCAGATATGTGTAGAGCACACATACTGGCTGAAATGTGCTGCCCATTATAGGCTGTCTGTTCCTAGTTGTGCTGCACAGTGATCACATTGGAAGCTTTTGGCTCAGCACAGCTCAGTAACTTTGCAGACAGTGTGATTGAAAGGCAATATAATCCTCCTGCACTCGGCACTAAACAGCTGCACTTATCTTCTGGGAATGCTTTCTTTCACTGTGCGACCTTTTCTTTCAAAGTACACAGATGAGCATATAGGTGAAATATATGTAAAGCATATGACTTCAGCATGTGGGTATTACGTGCAAACATTTCTGCTCTCTGCTCGTCCCTCCTCCCATCTCTGTCCACTCCCTGCCCTCTGTCCATCTTCTCCCCTTCTCTGTGTGTCCACCCCCCTCCCCTTCTCCTGTCCACAGACCTGTCCTGCTGTTCATTTCACCCCCGAATGCTTCCGGTAGTAAAATGATCCGAGATTCGGATCAAAGATCCGGATCTCTTCAATGATCCGATTCGAATCATCCGGATCATTGAAAAGATCCGAACTTCCCATCTCTAGTCTCTGCTAGCCTCCTGCTTTTTCTACTTCCTGTCCCAGAATCAGGCTACAAGAAAATGGCAGCTGCTTTTAGAATTTCAATCTCTTGTCTACTGTTTTGCTATTTTGATTATTAAAGATATATTCCTTGTGGGATTATTTTAGTATTTCTAATCCATTCATTTTATTTGACATGATTATTGTTGTTATTATTAACACTACTAATTTTAATATGATTTCATTTTATTTTATACATTTTTAAATTATTTTTTACCTCAAAGCGCATGACAATTTAAGTATACAAGAGTGAGAAGAGGTGATTATGGTGGAAGAAAAGAGAAGATCATTAGCAGAGGAAGTAGCATTTTTTTTTTTTGGAAATGAATACAGTATATTGATTGCTGCTTTGTGTAGCCTGATTAGAGGTGTACGTAATTAAAGGGTGTCTGGATATTTGGGCACCCAGGAAAGCCAATAGTAGAATCTTGTTAAATTACCATTGTTCTACTGTAAAGACGGATCGTAAAATAGCCCTACCTCCCTGACGCGTAACCCTAACATCCCCACCCCCTTCCCTGTGAATAGACACCCTTCCTGCTGCCTTCCAGACATCCCGTTTTACCTGGGACACGTCCCAGGTTCAGGGTCCCCTGTCCCAGGCTGCAATGTGTCCCAGGTTATGTTTCACTTTTGGTCGCCAGGTGTCCCAGCCATGAGACTCTGTGGCCGCATGAGGTAATGTTTGCCTCATTTACTGTTTGCGAGTCAAAGTAATCGTTTTCTGCTGCATTTCATATGTCAGAGGTAACAGTAGTTGCATTTCATTTTGTCGGAGGTAACAGTTATTGCAATTCATGTGTCAGAGGTAACGGTTGCTGTAGTTATTATTTGATGGTCATAGAGACTGCATTTTCTAAGTTGGGGTTATTGTTGCAGAATTTGGCATTTTTGAGGCTCATAATTATTAAATGTTATAATACTGTAGCATCAGCAGCTTCTGCAGATTTCGTGCACAATTTAATCTTACCATAGTCATAATCTGCTGTAATGTCCTACGATATTATTATGTATTTACATAGCACCAGGGCTGTTTCTTGGGCAGTGCGGGCAGGGCGACGACCCTGGGCAATGAACGGCAAGTACAAGAAGGGGGGCACAGGCAGAAGGACATAACCGCTAGGGAGCTGGTGATGAGTGGTGCAGCCAAATGGAAGAAGAAAGAAAATTAACAGCGCAATCACCTTCCTTGACTCCTCCTGGGCTGTCTGCGTCCGACGTCAAGTCATCATCATGTCACCACCACGTGATGACACCTGATGTCCTGTAGCGGTACTGCAGGCTGTCAGTGTGCGGCGCCCATGGAGGTGTCGCTTTCCGGGCTCTCTTGGCCTGTGTGTTTTCCTGGTCCCTGCTTCCTCCTGGATGAGCGGCTGGTCACCATGCTGGGGGGCACTGGAAAACTGCTATACACTGCTAGGGGGCTGGAAAGCTGCTATACACTGCTGGGGGGCACTGGAAAGCTGCTATACACTGCTGGGGGGCACTGGAAAGCTGCTATACACTGCTGGGGCACTGGAAAGCTGCTATACACTGCTGGAAGGGTGGAAAGCTACTATACACTGCTGGGGGGCACTGGAAAGCTGCTATACACTGCTGGAGGCACTGGAAAGCTGCTATACACTGATGGCGGCACTGGAAAGCTGCTATACACTGCTAGGGGACTGAAAAGATGCTATACACTGCTGGGGGGCACAGGAAAGCTGCTATACACTACTGGGGCACTGGAAATCTGCTATACACTGCTGGGGGGCACTGGAAAGCTGCTATACACTGTTGGGGGCTGGAAAGCTGTTATACTCTGCTGGAGGCACTGGGAAGCTGCTATACACTGCTGGAGGCACTGGAAAGCTGCTATACACTGCTGGGGGGCTGGAAAGCTGTTATACACTTCTGGAGGCACTGGAAAGCTGCTATACACTGCTGGGGGGCACTGGAAAGCTGCTATACACTGCTGGGGGGCTGGAAAGCTGTTATACACTGCTGGAGGCACTGGAAAGCTGCTATACACTGCTGGAGGCACTGGGAAGCTGCTATACACTGCTGGAGGCACTGGAAAGCTGCTATACACCGCTGGGGGACTGGAAATCTGCTATACACTGCTGGGGGCACTGGAAAGCTGCTATACACTGCTGGGGGGCTGGAAAGCTGCTATACACTGTTGGGGGCACTGGAAAGCTGCTGTACACTACTGGGGGACACTGGAAAGCTGCTATACACTGCTGGGGGCACTGGAATTCTGCTATACACTACTGGAGGACACTGAAAAGCTGGTATACACTGCTGGGGGCTGGAAAGTTGCTATACACTGCTGGAGGACACTGGAAAGCTGCTGCACACTGCTGGGGGACACTGGGAAGCTGGTATAAACAGTGGGGGGGGGGGTACTGGAAAGCTGCTATACACTGCTGGAGGCACTGGAAAGCTGCTATACACTGCTGGAGGACACTGGGAAGCTGGTATAAACTGCGGGGGGGGGGGGGGGAGGCACTGGAAAGCTGCTATACACTGCTGGGGGACTGGAAAGCTGCTATATGCTGCTGGAGAACACTGGAGAGCTGGTATAAACGGCAGGGGGGGGGTGTCGCTGGAAAGCTGCTATGCACTGCTGGAGGCACTGGAATGCTGCTGTTCACTGCTGAAAGACACTGAAGAGCTTGTTTAAAATGCAGGGGGGGGGGGGGGGGGGGTGGATGGAAAGCAGCTATGCACTGTTAGGACCCCTGGAGAGCTGCTATACGCTGCCTGGGGCACTAGAAAGCTGCTTTGCAGTGCTGGGGTACTGGACGCTGCTAAACACTGCTGGGGGCACTGATAAGCTGCAATACACTGCGGGGGCGCTGCACGTCTGCTATACACTGCGGGGGAACTGGAGAGCTGCTACACACTGCAGGGGAGGGCGGCGCTGGATATCTGCTATACACTGCGGGGGCACTGGCGAGCTGCTATACCCTGCGGGGGCACTGGAAAGCTGCTTTACACTGGGGGTGGGGGGGGGGGGGGCACTGGAGAGCTACTATACACTGCTGGGGACACTGGAGAGCTACTATACACTGCTGGGGGGCACTGGAGAACTGCTATGCACTGTTGGGGGCACTGGAGAGCTACTATACACTGCTGAGGGGCACTGGAGAGCTACTATACACTGCCGGGGGCACTGGAGAGCTACTATACACTGCCGGGGGCACTGGAGAGCTACTATACACTGCTGGGGACACTGGAGAGCTACTATACACTGCTGGGGGGCACTGGAGAACTGCTATGCACTGTTGGGGGCACTGGAGAGCTACTATACACTGCTGAGGGGCACTGGAGAGCTACTATACACTGCTGGGGGGCACTGGAAAGCTACTATACACTGCGGAGGGCACTGGAGAGCTGCTATACACTGTGAATTGGAGTAAGGTAAGATTTTACAACAGGCAAACACTGACGAAATGATTTATAAAGTAATTTTGTAAAAATGTTATAAATTGTGATCAATGCTTTACATCAGAAGAAACTATTAAATCATGTTTAGCTTACAAACCATCGTTAAGAAATACCGTAACTGATATCTCTGAATTAAAGTGAGAAAATGCACCTGAGAAAGCAATAGCACACAGCTTCATAAAACACTTTAATAAGGAAAAATATATGAAATAGATAAAAGAGCATTTTGTCACCTGATGCGCTGAACATTATTTTACATAAGATTCAAAAACCTCAAAGAAATGCTAGAAGCCTGAGGCCCCTTTCACACTGGCGCGCTGCGTTGGCCTACTTGTCAGCAGGCCAACTCTAAGCCAGTGCAAATCTATGGGGCACTTCATATCTAGTGCGGTGCAATGCAATCTGCCAGAAGTGCCCAATTCAACGCTAGAGCAACAGGTCATTGTCGACAACTTGCGCAGTGACGTGCAGCGAACCGGATGTCATGTAAGTCTATTGCAACACAGCTTTACTTTATTGTTCGCGTTGCGCATGCGCAGAAGTGTATTTTTTCAAAACACTTTCGCGCAATTTGAATACCGGCCACAGGAAGTGAGCGCTAAAGAGCGTCACTTCCTGCTTGGCCTGCTGCCAGAATGGAGATTACTGCTCATTGCCGCAGTAATCTCCGAAGGCTTTTGTTGGCATTGCGATGCAATCATCGATCAATTCTGAGTTATACATCAAACTAAAGAGAGCAGGACTAGGACAGTCTAATCACTGCACTTGAAGGCTGAGCAGTTGATTTTTTTAAAAAGTTAAAGGGGCACTATGGCAAAAAATTGTAAAATGTAAAATATGTGCAGACAAACAAATAAAACGTAATTTTTTTCCAGAGTAAAATGAGCCATAAATTACCTTTCTCCTATGTTGCTGTCACTTACAGTAGGTAGAAGAAATCGGACAGAAGCGACAGGTTTTGGACTAGTCCATCTCTTCAAGGGGGGATTCTTAGGGATTTATCTATTTTCAAAAGCACTTGTGAATGCCAGTTGCTCTGTCCAACTGCCAAAAAACTGTGTAGCGAGCAGGGAAGCTGGCCAGCATCATTGTTTAAATGCTTTTTAGAGAATATCTTTATAAAGAATAAAAGCCTTGCTGAGAATCCCCTATGAAGAGATGGGGCTTGATTCACTAACCAGCGCTAAGTGTTAGCGCCGGTGTGAAAAGCCCTTTTTGGCCACTAGTGTGCACAAACCTAGTTTGCGCGCAGCCCCGTGCACTGCGAGCGCAGCACGGGTGCACCGATATTAGTGCGCGGTGCGAAGATAATGTTGCACCAGCCGCCCCTTAAAAGTCGCACCCGGTGCGACGAAAATGGCGCATCGGGTGCCCCCGAAGCGGCGCATCATAGCGCTGCTTAACAGGCACCCAGTGCGCCATTTTCGTCGACATTTTCTCAGCCTCCTGTCACACTGAACTGCCATCAGCCAATCACTGAGGAGCAGGAATGTGGGGGGGGGGGGGAGATAACAAGCTTCCCTCTCCTCTGCAATGTACCAGAATAGAGCCAGGCTGACCGAGGAAAAGATACTAATTACAGCAGAAACATTTATGATTATATTGGAATGCTTGCAATGCAGATTGCATCATGTAAACTATATAATAAACACAGAGCAGTGGGTAAATGGAATTTGATTTTATGGCTGACAATCCCTCCTTATGCCTAGTACACACCATACAATTTTCTGTTAGATTTTCTGCGTTAGATTATTTTCTGTAGAGACTGGTCATTATCTCTGGTGCATTGTCCAACATGTTGGAAATTATCTATCTGGCAGGTAAATCTAACAGAAAATCTAATGCTGGGAATAGACGGTGCGTTTCTGCGGAACGATCGAGCCATTAGATGGCTCGATTGATAAATTCCGACGTGTCCGATCACCCGCCGGATCGATTACGCGCTTGATACTGCGGGCGGGACAATGGAAAAAGATAAGGGAAACGAGCAGAAGATAAGAGAAGCGCCTGCGGGGATGAGCGGGAATCGATCCAGGCGGCCGCGGGGACGAGCGGGCGGCATAATCGAGCTGCAGAAAGGCACCCATCTGCAACCACTCTCAAAGCTGAGAGGTAAAGAGGGACCCAGCGCTGTATGGTGGGCTGGAAAAGGATCCAGGAGGCCTCTAGTCTATCCTACAGGCTTTCCACTAATGTAGCAAATTTCTGACTTTTATATATATTTTTATATTTTTTTTTTGCTACTGCCTATTTTGGATACTTAACTTGGAACCCTCATAGGCTTTGCCTACCCTCCTCAGTCCGGCTGATCCAGCGATGAGACCCCCAAAGTGCAGCCGCAGTAGCACCGAGCTGCTCAGGCTTCGGTGTAAAAAACAGAGCCAGATATGTCCATGATGGATGCAAGGTGTGTGTGTGTGTGTGTGTGTGTGTGTGTGTGTGTGCGTGTGCGTGCGTGCGTGCGTGCGTGCGTGTCTCAGCGCTGGAATGGGCCGGTCGAGAAGGACAGGGAAGCCTCTTGAGGATCCAGAGGCTTTTCCCTCCTGAGGTGCAGGGGCGTTGCTAGCCCCAAAGGTCAGTGGCACGTGCCCTGGATCTATTCTGTGGTGCCCCAGGTGTTCCCCAGGTAGAGTCAGTTGTGGTGCCTTAATGGCAGGCTTGCTGGGAGCTGTGGTGCCAAGATGGGCACTGTGATGCCTTTATGGGGGCATGCAGGAAGCTGTGGTTCTTCTATGGGAGCATGCTGGGAGTGGAGATGGCCCGAACCTCCGATTTTCGGGTTGGCAAACTTCCGCGGAAGGTTCGGTTAGCACGAACTTTCGCGAACCACAATAGACTTGAATGGGGAGGCAAACTTGGAAAACTAGAAACACTTATGCTGGCCACAAAAGTGATGGAAAAGATGTGTCAAGGGGTCTAACACCTGGAGGGGGGCATGGCGGAGTGGGATACATGCGAAAAGTCCCGGGGAAAAATCTGGATTTGACGCAAAGCAGTGTTTTAAGGGCAGAAATCACATTGAATGCTAAATTACAGTCCTAAAGTGCTTTAAAACTTCTTGCATGTGTATACATCAATCAAGGAGTGTAATTAGAGTACTGCTTCACACTGACACACCAAACTCACTGTGTAGCGCACCGCAAACAGCCGTTTGTGCAGTGATGGCCATGCTGGACTACTGCGCAGTGCGCACCATGGCGAGATTGCTCTTCCTCACTCGGTGATGTCAGGTTAGGTATTGTCTGACTGCCTTATCAACTTTCGATGGTTCTTTCGCTACCATTGTTAAAGCTTACATCTATTTTTTCTACATTACATTTTCTACTTGCTGTTCAGTACCTGCAACGAAAATCTATTATGGAGGGCAAGTCTGCCATTGTGACCAAGGGTAATGGCCGGGGAATCAGGGTTCGATTCCGGTCCGAAGTGGGAGCCTGAGACCCATGCTGTATAAGTCCTGTACCTGCCCTGACCACGCTTTGCAGACCAGGCATCTGTGGTCAGACCCTTGACCAAGACAAATCAAATCAAAAGCATTTGTGTTATGGAGGGCAAGTCTGCCATTTATTTAACTGTGTGAAACTTTCTTTGGTACTTTCTCAGTACCATGGTGTCCACGGCGGGTAACCAAAAGGCCGAGGAATCCTGCTTCGATTCCGTTCCGGGAGTTGGAACCTAAGAAACGGCTACCACAAGGAAGGCAGCAGGCATGGCAGGGGATACACTGGTCCTGACTGTAAAAGAAAGAACCCACGACCAGGACTTTTTCGAGGCCCTGCTGTAATGAATCAACTTTAAATCCTTTAACGAGAATCTGTTATGGAGGTCAAGTCTGCCATTGTGACCACTGACCATGGGTAATGGCCGGGGAATCCTTCCTGGTCTGATTCCGGTCCGGAGTTGTAGCCTAAGAAACGGCTACCACCACACATTCAGGGGTGGGGGGAAATGAAGTGAAAGGTATGCACTGATTTGACTAATACAATGTGCAGTCACACAGGTGCAGCAGTTAACAGGTATGCACGGAGTGGTATATCACACTGCGTGCACTCACGTAGGTAGGTGGGTTCACTGAACCCAACAGCTAGGTAGGTATATGCAGTAATGGGTATTACAATGTGCAGCTGCCTATCACACACACAGGTACAGTAGTCACTGAATGTGCTGGGCCTGGCTGGCAGTGGCACTGCACACAGTATGAATTACAAAAGCTGTCGCCGCAACACAAGTGCAGTAATAATGGGTATTACACAATGTGCAGCTAATACAGTTAGTCACTGAATGTGGTGGGCCTGGCTGGCGGTGACACTGCACACAGTATGAATTACAAAAGCTGTTGCCGCAACACAAGTGCAGTAATAATGGGTATTACACAATGTGCAGCTGACTGACACAGGTAGTCAGTGTCACTAGTCTGATTGTGCTGGGCCTGGGCTGGCACAAACACAGTATGAATTATCAATGCTATCTATAATGCAACACAAGTGTCAGTGACACACAGAAAAAAAAATCACAAGAACAGGATTAGCTCTCAAAAGAGCTGTTGTGGGGTGCTATTATAGCAATAAGAATCAGCCAGGAGCAAGCGAACAAGCCAAGAGCCTAACTAATCTTTCCCTAGGAGAAACAGTCTGCAGCACCTCGCCCTACTCTCACTATAGCAGGCACACGAGTGAGTGTAATGGCCGGCGCTCCCTGCCTTATATACAGGGGGGAGTGGCTCCAGGACTGAGTGTAGCCTGATTGACTACAATGTGCCTGCTGACTTTGATGTAGAGGGTCAAAGTTGACCCTAATGGAGCATTATGGGGGCAAATCGAACTTCCGGGAAAGTTCGCTTTCGCTTGCGAAGGTGAACCACCCAAAGTTCGCCGGCGAACCGTTTGGCCCATCTCTAGTAAGAACTCCAACCAAGACTCCTGGCAGTCAGACACAAAACATTGCAAATATTGTTCTAGAGTCTGGTTGGTCCTTTCAGTTTGCCCATTGGTTTCAGGGTGAAACCCTGAAGAGAGTGACAGTTTTATTCCTAACAGATCACTAAAAGCTCGCCAGAAATGGGAAACAAACTGCAATCCCCGGTCAGACACGATATTTTCAGGAATTCCATGCAATCGCAAAATGTGAACCACAAACAGCCTTGCCAACTCTTTGGCAGATGGCAGGCCAGTCAGTGGCACAAAATGGGCCATTTTACTAAAACGATCAACCACAACCCAGATGACCTTTTTTCCTCCAGATGAGCTCAGGGCAAATCAACAATAAAATCCATGGCTAGGTGGGTCCATGGTTTAGAAGGGATGGAGAGTGGCATAAGATAACCTCGGTGGGCAGCCCGAGAAACCTTAATCCGGGAACAAGTAGCACAAGCTGCTACAAACGATTTAAAATCTTTAATTAAAGAGGGCCACCACACTTGATGGGACAAACGTTCGATCATTTTTGTCTCGCCAGGATGTCCTGCCAACTTTGATTCATGGAACAACTGTAGTGCCTGAAGGCGTAGATGTAGAGGCACATAACTAACATCAGGGGGTTTGTCAGATGGGCTTTCTTGTTGAAAAGGCTGTAAGGAAGCACTCAAGTCAGGAAACTCCTGAGTATTGAGTGCAGCCAACACACACTTAGAGGGAAGGATGGTCTCTGGGGTCACAGGAGTGGACACTTCTACTTCAAAACATCTTGATAAGGCATCTGCCTTCACATTTTTTGGACCTGGCTTATATGTTATGATGAAATTGAACCGAGAAAAGAACATTGCCCAACGGGCCTGACTGGGATTCAATCTCTTGGCTCCCTCAATATATTGTAGGTTTTTATGGTCAGTATACACAGTAATAGGATGAAATGCCCCCTCCAGCCAGTGTCTTCACTCTTCAAAAGCCATCTTAACAGAAAGTAATTCCCTGTTACCAATATCATAATTTTTCTCTGCCGGCGAAAATTTCTTAGAAAAGAAACCGCTCAGGTTTCCCAGAAAATTGGGACAACACTGCTCCTACTCCAACCTAAAAGGCATCCACGTCCACAAAGAATGGTAATGCCACCAGGCATGCTCGAATGTACCAAACTTCAATTTGGGTACATTTGAATTCGGGTCCGGGGAAAATTCTGATTCGGTTGCGATCGCCGAAATTCGGTTCGGATTTGAATTTGGTTCGGGATCGGTAACAAAATTCGGGAAAAAATCAGTGTTCGCGAATTCGGATGTGTTTTTTTCTTTTAAAGGGAAATCACATTTAAATAGGTGTAATTAAAAAAAACAAAAAAAATGTGATGGCGGTGGGAACACAGACAGCAGGAGGATAAATACAGCAGCAGCAGGAGGAGGAGTGGCGTGTGGCAGCAGACAATGTAACGGGGCTATGGTACTTAGCGTTGGTACCACGGCTGTAGAAAAAGACACCAAAATCAGGAGGTTCCGGACAGCAGTCATGAAGCCCACATTGTGTCCAATGCACAACTGGGACAGCACAGTTTACAACCCAGAAACCTCCGATTTTTTTTTTTTTTACAACAGTATATAGCTATTGTAGTGGCGTAATAGCTAGTGGCACAATAGCTAGTGGCGCATGGCAGCAGCACAATGGTGCACATCAATATGCAAAATACATCATTGGTGACAAAATACAAAAACAATACAAAATACATAATACAAGATGCAGAATTGGTAATGACAGTGATAAAAGTAACATGATGAATAAAATGGATAACGATTTCCAGGACACAAAAGGGGGAGAGAGTCCTGCTTTTGCGAGCTTACAATCTAAAGCAGCCATTCTCAACCGGGGTTCCGCAGCATTTTACTACTTCTGCAGGCCAAAATAGTCCCACTTCCCCATTTTCGTGGTACAAAGTAGTCCCACTCCTTTGCTGATGCAGCCGGCGAATTGATCTTATTCGCAGCTGGTGTATTGATTTTAGCCGCAGCACATCACCAAGCTGTGATTGGCTGGCTTTGCTTTTGAACAGGAAGGCGGGCAGCGACTACGTATGACAGCAAGGGAGAATGAGCAAGCAAGTGATACATCGGGAGAGAAGACAACAAGAGAGCACGGAGCCCCAGGAGAAGGAGAGGAGAAGCAGATGAAACACAAGAGAAGAAAGATGAAAATCAAGTGGGTGAGTATGTGTGTTCCCTTCACCCCACTGTGCACCGAGGATCTGGGAGTCATGGCTGCATTTGATATGTTTGTACCATGGCTTCATTTTATGTGTGAGGGGTCATAGGTGCATTTTATATGTGGGTGTCGTGACTGCATTTGATCTGTGGAGGTCATTGGTGCATTTTGTATGTGAGGCTCATTGCTGCATTTGATATGTAGTTATCATGGCTGCATTTGGTATGTGGGTATCATGGCTGGCTGCATTTTATATGATATATATATATGATATATATCCGCATCAGATTCTCTATAAAGGCACTGTAGACCTATAGGCACTTGATGATAGAAAAGCACTCCCCTCCTCGAGTGCCTCCCTCCTTCCCTCCCTATGAAGAGTCCCAAGCAGAGTGTAAATGAGAAGTTACTTACCCTGCTCCCTGCATTCCACTAACCAGATCTCCCTTAAAGAAAACCTGTAACTTTAAAAACCTCCCCGGGGGTCACTCGCCTCGGGTGGGGGAAGCCTCCGGATCCTATTGAGGCTTTCCCCTTCCTCCTCGGTCCCACGGCAGCGGCAAAAAAGCTCTGGGAACAGGGGCTGGATAAATATTTACCTTCCAGTCTCCAGCGCAGGATCGGCTCACCGTCTCGGAGATAGGTGGAAATAACCGATCGCTGTCGGGTCGCTCTACTGTGCAGGTGCAAGTCTCCTGCGCCTGCACAGTAGATCGGACCCGATAGAGATCGGCTTATTTCGCCTATCTCCATGCGGAGAGCCGCAACAGCGCCCCCGCTGGAGCCAGGAGAGGTAGGTAAATCAGCACTTGTCAGGCTTGTCGAGGGAGCATTCCGGGACACTTCGGGGAGCCAGCGCTGGATTGCCTGCAGCTACGGGGGAGTGGGAAGCCTCATTAGGACCCTTAGGCTTCCCCCTTCTGAAGTGAGTACTTTTATTTGTTACAGGATCTCTTTAAGGGGGTTCTGTGGATAGTAAAAAAAAAAAAAACGGACACATACCTGGGGCTTCTATCAGCCCCCTGTAGCTGTCATGTCCTGCGCCATCCTCCTATGATTATCCATTCCCCGCCGCCGGAACCAGTCAATTATCCCTCTAATAAGATGAACACAGAGCAGCGGGGGACAGAGGATCGTAGGAGGACGGCGCAGGACATGACAGCTGCAAGGGGCCGATAGAAGCCCCAGGTAAGTGTCAGTATTTGTTGTTTTAATAATCCACAGAACCCATTTAAGTCAGCAGCACCTCTAGCTCCTTAATACTGAGTGTATCTCTGGCTACCTAATACTAAGGGACACCTGTTGCTACCTACACAGGACAGAGTAAGTAAGGGAGAAAGTTCGGTGGGGGTTTGTAGGCTCGTGGAGGGTGAAGTCTAGGGTACCAGAACATCTGTGCCTATAGGCTCCAGTGATGTAAATCCGGGCCTTGGTTACCTACCTCTAAATACCTACCAATATTTGGGGGCTACCTTTGGCTACCAATACTGGGGGAGACACCTCTAACTACCTATACTGGGGGTGGCACTACCTTTGGCTACCTATACTTGGGGCTTCATGCCACAGGGCTGGAATAAAAATGTTGGAGGACACATCATTTCATGAGCTGAACAGTTCACGTTCATCACTGAGACATGAATACATCTCAGAACCCAGCAGGTCAAAGTTTGGTGGGGTGAGATTAGCAGTCTCCAAAGGAGGATATAATGAACAGGACAATTAAACGAGAAGAAGAGACGTGTGTGAGTGGTGATCAGCAATGTGTGGTGAAGGGTATAGTGCTAAAGACAAAGAGGAAGAAGAAGAGGTGTCTGTGTGGAGTGATAAGCAGTCCACAGAGGAAATTATAACTGTCAAAATTAAAGAAGATACATTTACAGAGCACACGTGAGTAATAAACATACTACGTGTAATTCTATAGGAAGTAAACAAGAGTTGCCAATTCTAGCAGCAATTAGAAAGGGGCAGCTTTCATTACAGCACCAGTTCTTGTAGTATTGGGGAGAGTTGATTTAGTTGGGGTGCATAGAAGCTGTACTTCATGTTGACCTAGCGGTTAAAGAATTCTATTCTAAACATCCTGACAAACCCAGGTTGGAGTGTTCACTCCTAGAGGGAGGGATACTATAAGGAATCTACCTGTTGATGTTGAAAACGCCGCAGAGACCCATTCTGAACCTGCCACCTCCGGGTCTCGGCGCTTGTTCCCTGCCGCTGGCCCTGCCAGTGACTCACAGTCCACGCAAGGTGATAGGCGGAGGGCTTGTTCGCAGTACGCCCTCCACAAGTGTAAACAGCAGTCAGCTGACTCGCTCAGCTGATAGAGTAGGTGTCAGCTGATATCTGAGCTTGCTGTGTGATTGGTTGTGCGGAAGGTGGCCGGCCACTGATTGGTGAATGATTGCTATTTAAACGTGCAGAATGCTCCTGTCATCGTCCATGATAAGCATAGCTTGGGCTAGTTGCTGGGTGCGCACTCTGATTACTATTTAGATTATCTGGACTTTGACCTCGGTTTGTACCTTGACTACTCTGTTGTGTTTGACCTCTGCCTGTTTACTGGATACCCCCCTGTCTGCTGCCTGGATTGACCTCTGCTTGTTTACTGGATAACCCTTTGCCTGCCACCTGGACTGAACTCTGCTAGTTACTGGACATTCCTTGTTTGCTGCCTGGACCGACCTTGGACTGTTACTGTACTCTCCCTATATGCCACTAGCTCTGGATGATAAATATGTCTACTCTCCTTATCAGTCAATCTCTCAGTGTGCATATAGATTGCCTCATTTGTCATACATCACCTGGAATTTCTGTTACATAACTTTGTATGCAGACTTGCAGGAGCTGTGTCTAAGTATCATCTGTTGCTACCTTGCATGCAAGTCTGCTGAAACTGACTCTTTGCCACAAATCAATTACTATTACTGTTGAATAGTTTTGCATTATACTTGGATATTCTTGAACTGTGTGAGATACTGCAGAACTGTGATGCTAGCCTCATCAGTGGCTCCTGTTGGTATATCTGCCTACTGCGTCAGTGTGTTTGCCCTGCTCGCCCAAGTCCTATTACGGCCAGCTAATGATGTGCCAGGCAGGGAAAGCTAGGTGACGAGCGAGACTTTAGCCTGACATACATGCTGAAACTGTGAAATATACTACCAAGCTTTACAATCTTGTTTAAGGTGAAAATGGTGAGCTTCTGAGGGGAACTGACAGCTAAGTAAGTATGTAATATTCATTTGAAAGGTACATCATGTGCTTATTTTAAATCATTTTACTCGATTCAGGTTCACTTTAATGCTTTAACTTACCATATCATGAATAACATGACAGAGCCCTAAGAATTCTGTGTACAGATGCTTCCATGTGGAAAGGAAAGACAGATTGGAAAATAATAATTTTTTTAGAACGCGTATGACCAACACATTTGCCACACTCAACACGACGCAATGTCTCACAAACAGTTTTTAATGCTCTACACATTTCCAACACTCAGCATATTAATTCTCACCTTTGTGAAATCTCTCATGAATGTCAAGGCTTGATTTATGCCCAAAACATATCCCACACTCAGCACATGAAAAGGACTTCTCACCAGTGTGAGTTTTGAAATGTGAGACAAGGTGTGATGTAGTCCTAAAACATTTCCCACACTCAGCACATGAAAAGGGCTTCTCACTAGTGTGAGTTCTGAAATGTGAGACAAGGTATGATGTAGTCCTAAAACATTTCCCACACTCAGCACATGAAAAGGGCTTCTCACCAGTGTGACTTCTGAAATGTGTGACAAGGTTTGATTTAGTCCCAAAACATTTCCCACACTCAGCACATGAAAAGGACTTCTCACCAGTGTGACTTCTGAAATGTGAGACAAGGTGTGATGTAGTCCTAAAACATTTCCCACACTCAGCACATGAAAAGGGCTTCTCACCAGTGTGACTTCTGAAATGTGTGACAAGGTTTTATTTCGTTCCAAAACATTTCCTACACTCAGCACATGAAAAGGGCGTCTCACCAGTGTGACTTTTGAATCCCCCGATCCTTAACACCCCCCCCCCCCCCCCCCCGGTCGTTGGCATCACAATGATAAAGTCACCACCCAGACAATCCCTTGCTGTTACTGGACAATTTACCATAATTCCCAGCACCACTCACCTCTCCTGTCAGCAGCTCCCTCATCTTATTGGTGACTTCCAGAATCTTCTCCTTGTGGAGTGTCTGAGATATCAGGAAGTGAGGTGGGGGCATCCTGATAGTCACATGATCACCAGCGTTCATTGGAGGAAAACTCTGTATAGAAAGACCAACAATAATGCCACATAATCTCCCAGAATCCTCTTTACCTCTCTAGTCAGGTGTGTGTTTTATCAATAGAGATACGAATAATGTCATGTGACCACCCAGAATCCTCCTCGCCTCTCCAGTCAGCAGGTAGAACATCTCCTTGGTGAGGTTGAACATCCGCTCAGTCATGTGAGTCTGGTCCTCATTCATCCTCAGTGATGTAGTCCTGTGATCCATAGATCCTCCTACGTTTTGATAATAAAGGGAGGACAATTTAGGTTGTACTGTTGTCAATGGTAGAACTACAGATACAGGATCCCACCTTCTCCCCATTGCTGTCACTTGTGGGTGGTCGGGCTATGCAAAGTATTGCAGGAAAGCATACAAAGTTTCTAGCTAGCTGTGTGCTATACTCACAGCGTGCTGCAGTCCTGTCCTCCCATCTGCCTCCTCTCCAGCTGGACTTCTCTCCTCACATCCACTGTTAGTATTCTTGTGATGATGATGCTGCAGTGTTGGTAGTGGTGGATGGATGAGGATATGAGTAGAGAAGAGACAGATTATGAGGCTAATGGGAGCAGAAGACTGGAGCACACTGTGACAGGTTGCTATAAACCATTGTAAATCCTTCCTTTTACTCTTCTGCATGGAGGTGCGGGAAGGGAGCAATGCTGGAGTGTGGACAGTGCTATATTGAGAAATAAATGGCATTACTGGGGTAGGGGGACATTACATACTTGAGGATAATGTCAATGATGGGGGACACAGGGGGACATTGCTATACCGAGAAATAAATGACATTACTGGGGTGGGGGGACCAGAGGAGCCTTAATCTACAGACCACCCAGGCAGTGGCTTGGAGTGGCTTTGATGGGGAAAGGCGCAATAAATTACTGTTAGTACAAGGGGAAAACATTCCTGTTCTGAAAGACCATTGTAAGGGACTGGAGAGAAATAGCCTTCTGCTCTGTTCACAAATAGCCTTCTGCTAAGTCTCTGATAAAGAATCATTCAGAGTTCAGATTTACAGACACTCCCTAAGAAGGTGTCTGGTTTATAGCTGTTCTCTGCCCCTCAACCCCAAGCCTGAGTGACTGACAACTAAGGGTATGTAGATAAAAAGTTATCTGTTCTCACAAGTGTTCTAATGAATGCATCTGATAAGGATTCATAGAAAGATTTGAGAGAGCCACTCAATATTCATTTTACATCACTGTACCCCCATATGCTGTGGAGTCTGCAGAGCGAGACAACCAAACAGAAAACTTTGCAGACAGCCCTCTGCTCTGCTAGAATGTCAGTCATAGGTGTCAGGAATTGGGGGTGCATTGCAGTGCGGCAAGCATATTGTGTTTGGGCAAGAGAGGCCTTTCAGGAATCCCCCCCCCCCTTGAAAATCCTGGGTTTACCCCTGCTCTCTGCCAGCGCTGTGTGCAGTACTTTAATCTGTGCTGTGCCTTGCTCTGTCTTTCATCTTGTTTCTGCTATTTCTTAAGTTTGTCCCCTCTTTTTCTGGCTCCTACAGCAGGGGTCGGGGTGTGCTGCCTGTATTTCTCTCTCCCGCGTCACCTCAGGTTTGAAGCAGGTTTTACCTGCTTTTTCAACTGACAGCCTAACGGTTTTCTGCTCGTGCAGGAGAAAATTCCAGACCTACCACGCCTCCCTCTCTGAGTGTATGGCAGCCAGAGCCAGCACCACAATCAGTCTGAGCAAGCAGCACCTAACCTGTGACAGCTGCTGGCCAGACAATTAAACATATCACTCTCCTCTCTTCTTCATACCTCCCAACTTTTTGAGATGAGAAAAAGGGACACTTAAGCCACACCCATGCCACACCCCTGGCCACGCCCCACACTACGCCCCTAGTCACGCGTACCATAAAGATTTCATAAGAAAAATATGTTTTATAATTTAAACCACACTGGTCCTTTCTATCCTGGTTAATTTTCCTTCATAGTAACATTTAAGATTAGTAATATATAAATTTAAAGGATGGGAATAAAGTTTAGAGTCAAACACATTTTTAGTATAGTATAAATATATATATTTATATAGAAAGAGGGACAAAGTCCTGAAAGAGGGACAAATGAGGAGGAAACAGAGACAGAGGGACAAGGCTCCCAAAAAGGGACTGTCCCTCCGAAAGAGGGACAGTTGGGAGCTATGCTTCTTGTTTGTCGCCTTGGCCAGGCTACAGTACTTAGGAAACATTTTACCTCAGGCAAACCAAACGTTAACTCTTCTGTCTTTACGTTAAGGAGAGATCTCTAAAGTTAACACTTCAAACCTTAAAGAGAACCCGAGGTGGGTTTTAAAAATCCTATTAGCACACAGAGGCTGGGTCTGCATATAATGCCCAGCCTCTGTTGCTATATTGTTCTCCCCCAGACACCCCCCCCCCCCCCTGCACTCTGCTTGCCCCATAAATCCAACCACTGTGCTAACCACACGCAGCGTGTCGATAGCCGGCTGTTTAAATGGCCACGGTCACTCTCGCCACTCCCCCGCCTCCTCTTTTTCGCCGCTCCCCACCCACATCCCTTCCCTCCAATCAGCAGGGAGGGGGGGGGATGCGGGCGGGGAGCGGCGATATATCATATATTATACTATCACAATCAGATATGTATCAGTGCTGCTCAGATCATTTCCGTGATCACGGAATAGCCTCGATTCCCGAGCATTTTTTCACTCGTCGACTGCTGAATCCGAAGCCATGATTGATATTCAATCACGGTATTCAACCATGAGGCAGCCATGATTACACATTTTCAGGCCATGAGCACGCTCGTGATCGCGGTAGAAGGCCGTGATTAGTTATGTCGTGATTGGCCCAGGGACATCATTTCCACCCAATCAGAGGCCCCCAGCCAGGCCCTAGCAACCAATCATAGGAGGGGAGGCTATGCCCTCCCCTCCTGTATATAAAGCGGCGGCCATCTTGACCTCCCTGTCGTTCTGGACGAGCTCAGCTCGCCCAGTAATGCCGCTGTGCACCGTTCCAGCCCTAGTGGGCTGATTTGCACAATTTTTTGTTTAAAACACGCAGCTAGCACTTTGCTAGCTGCGTGTGGTATGCGATCGCCGCCGCTTGCCACCGATCCACCACTACCCTGATCCTCCGCTACCCGACCAATCAGTACCAGGCAGTGCTGAGGGGTGGATCGCATGCCTAAATATGCAGGGTCAAAACCAAAAACCGCAAAACAATCGCCCTGCGGGAATTAGTTCATGCTATACAGCACTATCCAGGGGCGCAACGAGGAGGCTTCCCATTGCCCTGCGGGGGCAATGGGAAGCCTCCTCGTGGCGCCCCTGGATAGTGCTGTATAGCATGAACTAATTCCCGCAGGGCGATTGTTTTGCGGTTTTTGGTTTTGACCCTGCATATTTAGGCATGCGAAAGCAAATGCTTATTTGCATGAGCAATGTCTCGTGATTAGCCAATAGGCCAAATTTGCAAAGCCAGATTTGTCAGGTTCACTTGGTTGATGCACACATGTTCTTTCTCTGATTGTAGTTTGAATAGCTTGTTGGAACATGGCATATGTAGCTTTGTGAGACATTCTTGGGCGACACTCTTAATTTCTTTACTGATTGATTCTACTGGTATGTCTCTGTTCTGGTCCAAGGGGGGTGTCCATCAACAAATCTCTGCAGAGTGGCCTGATGTAGTTACACTCCTACCCAGCTTGCCTTGTAATAACTCACCTGTCCCTGCAGCAGCTCCATCCTGTACTCCCTCTTCAGCCACGCTGCCTGCCTCTATGACCCTGTGCATGTTATTTACACGTAACATGTGCTGGATGGAGGAGACACAGGCAGCAGGGCTGAAGGCAAAGCACAGGAGGGAGCAGCTGATACAGGTGAGTTATTACAAGGCAGCTGAGCTACACAATGTGCGGGGGCCATGGGAGAAGTCTATGCAAGACCACGAGAGGCAGCAGTCGGTTCGGGGGCTGACTTCGCTGGGGGAAGGTGTAGGGGGGCCCCCAAGTTACTTTTTCCCCAGGGCCCCACGTGTGGCTTAAACCGGCCCTGGCTGTCCAGCTGATTGAATTTGGTCTATCCACAATGAAGCAATGACTTTATTATCTTGGGTGTGCCCCCCAACACACTCATATAGGTCATTGCTTCATTGTGATAAGCAAGCCCCTTAACTGCGGCAAGGTAAAGATCACGAAGGGGAATTGACACATGTACATTCCTTTTTGTTTTGTTGTTGCAGCCGCAGTGCAGCCAGAAAAATTAGGCAGGAATGTACACGCACCAGAAAAATTATTATTGTTTTCGTTAGTGGCCGCTGCTAGCGTTTTGGTATCCACCTGGAGTCCTGGACCCTGTAGATGGTGGTCGGAGAAGGCAGTCAAGTGGCCTGCAGGCAGAGATGCTGTGTGGGGACTTAGTCTTGGGACAGACAGCAGCGTCCAGCAGGCAGGCAGAGATGCTGTGTGGGGACTGACCTAGTCTTCGGCAGGCAGTCACACATGGTCAGATGGACCCTTGACCCAACGCTGTGTGCCAGAGATGACACCACTTGCCTTTCTTCAACATCACGGTACAGTTTGGGTATTGCCTTTTTAGAAAAAGAATTGTGGCCTGGTATCTTCCACTGTGGTGTCCCAATCGCCACAAATTTTCGGAAGGCCTCAGAGTCCACCAGCTGGTATGGTAACAGCTGGCGAGCTAACAGTTCCGCCAAGCCAGCTGTCTGACGCCGGGCAAGGGAGTTACTGGCAGACATTGGCTTCTTCCGCTCAAAGATTTCCTTCACGGACACCTGGCTGCTGCTGCAGGGAGAGAAGCAGGAACCGCTCAAGGTGAGAGGCGGAGTGGAGGAGGGTGGCTGTGAAGGTGCAAGGGAGAAAGCAGCTGAAGATGCTGCACCTGAAGGAGGAAGAGGAGGCGGAGGGTGGCTTTGTGTTTGTGTACCGCTTTTCCTCAGGTGGTCATCCCATTGCTGTTTGTGCTTGTTCATCATGTGCCTTCGTAAGGCAGTTGTCCCTACGTTGGTCTTAAGCTGGCCACTAACGGTCCAATTTCTAGCAAAAAAATCATTCGAGCAATCACAAATTCTGATCGGACGAAAAATCGTTCACTACACCATCAAGTAACCAATCATTGCTTCCTATCTATCACGACCACCAAGAAAATCCAAATTTTCGTTCGACGAAAATTCATTCGGGCGACATTTTTTTCACTCGTTCATAATCAATTGTGTCCACTGATGGAGATTATTTACAACCAATCCGATCAGAATTTCTGATCGCTCGAATGATTTTTCGCTAGAAATTGGACCGTTAGTGGCCAGCTTTACTCTTTCCACGACTACATTTTTGGTGGCAGAGAGTACAGATGGCATCGCTGTCTTCTGAGGCAGACACACGAAAAAATTTCCACACCGGTGAGCCCTGGGATGATGCCATCAGCTGACCTTGAAGGGCATGTTGGCTGGCTGCCAATAGGTGGCAATACATACATACCGGACACTGCCACAAGCACAAAATCACGCCAGCACGAACTCGAACAGACCTGCCGGGTGGCCTGCCTCTGCCTTTGCCTGTTGTTTTGTCCACCATATTGGGGGGGATGAAGTGAAAGGTATGCACTGACTGGACTAATACAGTGTGCAGTCACAGAGATGCAGTGAAAGGTATGCACTGACTGGTATAGTACAATGTGCAGTCACAGAGATGCAGAGGAAGGTATGCACTGACTGGTATAATACAATGTGCAGTCACATAGAGATGCAGTGAAATGTATGCACTGACTGGTATAATACAATGTGCAGTCACACAGATGCAGTGAAAGATATGCACTGACTGGTATAATATAATGTGCAGTCACAAAGATGCAGAGAAAGGTATGCACTAACTGGTATAATACAATGTGCAGTCACAGATGCAGTGAAAGGTATGCACTGACTGGTATGATACAGTGTGCAGTCACACAGATTAAGTGAAAGGTATGCACTGACTGTGCTGGGCCTGGCACAGTATAGCAAGGGCCAGCTGCGACAGACAGGGCTGTATATGCAGTGTCAGTGGCACACACACACACAAAAAAAACACCACATCACAAGAACATTAGCTCTCAAAAGAGTTTTTTGTGGTGCTTTTCAGCAACAAATATCAGCAAGGAGCAAGCTAACAAGAGCTAACTACCGCTTTCCCTATCTCTCCAGCAACCTCTCTCTTCTCTCACTAAGAAGGCAGCAGACAGAGTGCGAAAATGGCCGACGCAGCAGCGTTTTTATAGGGGGGTGGGGGTCCAGGAGGATGTGCAGCCTGATTGGCTGCCATGTGTCTGCTGACTGTGATGTAGAGGGTCAAAGTTTAGCCCAATGATGTGGTATAGGGGGCAGGTCGAACTCGCTATGTGTTCGCCGCTGTTGTTCACGCAAACAAGTTCGCCGGCGAACCGCTCGGGCCGTCTCTACCTGTATTCAGCTAGCTAGCAGTGAGTGATTACTAAAGTTAGTTGTAGTCAGTGTAGTTCAGCGAGAGAATGTACTGATTGCTGTGCTTAGTGCAGGCAGGCAGGGTCACTGATTCTACTGATCTATTAGTTACTGTATATCCTTGTATTTAGCTAGCCAGTGAGTTATTAACTTCAGTTAGCTGTAGTCAATGTACTGATTGCTGTGCTTAGTGCAGGCAGGTTCAACTTCACACTGATTCCACTGCTCTATTGCTGTACACTTGTTAGCTAGCTAAGCGGCAGCCAGCCAGCCAGCGATCAACTTCGGTTAGCTGTAATTATTTTGCTTTTGTGCTCTTTATTATTTTACTGTATCTGACACTTGTATTCAGCTCATTAGCCAGTGATCAACTTCAGTTAGTTGCAGTCACTGCCACTAGTCAGTCACTACGTTTTTTTAAGTCAGTGACTGTGACGTGTGCGCAGTAACCCTCCAATTCCTGTTCCCTTTGTCATGCAGTTTACCATTCAGCCTCAGATCCTGAGGGAATCCTGAAGACAGTCAGCACTGGAGGCAAAGTAACCTTTTGGATTGGTTGGTGCGTCCACACACAGTCCAATTTCGATTGTATATACAATCGATACAATCTGGGCTCTCATATGGAGGCCAGGTCACTGCCACCAATCCACAATAAAGCATGGGAATGCGCTAAGTCTAACTCTAGCTAAATCCTGTAGGAAAAAGGGTTAATTTGACAACCTTTCTAGATATAGTGAAATAACAATATTAATATCAACCCTGTTATGGTAACGTCTCTCAGGAGTCGTGAATCCTTTTGGCAGAGATTTTTCAGAACAGCACTTAGACAAACTCTTTTTAATCGTTTATTTAAAGAAATAATCAGAACAAAATATAGCAAATGAAACAAATCGATACAGAAATAATACGGATTAAATGCGAAAATAGCTATTGATAGTCTGAGCAGTTGGTCAAGTCACCGTATGTCCTTTTGCGGTAATAAGTCCAACAGAAGACATGAAGTCCAGTTATGAAAAGTTCTGTGGAATGGATAGAAGTCCTTGAATGAAATGCCCATCCTTTGATGGTAGATGGATGAATGGACAGAAGGCTCGCCTTTGTGTCCAGCAGTGTTGTTTTTAACTCTTCCTCTGCCAGAGGGCGGAGTTGTAAAAGGGAGATGGGCGGTGTATACCTTCTCCTGCCCTTCGTCATGACAAGCAGAAAGAATATGCAATAACTGAAATGGTCATAACTCGCAGAGACACATAAGCACCAGTCGACCATAACCCGCAGAGAGTGACACAGGCACGCTTCTGGTGTTCTCTGTGTCACACAGATATCAAACGTGTGTCTTGGAGTATTCCATTGCAGAGCACACTGTTGCTTGCTTTCGGACGGTGTTAGGGATGCGCTGAGTGGTCCAAACACCCACAAATCATATTTAATAATTGTCTGCTAATTTTGAAATGGCTAGCATTGACAGAAAACTGATTAATTTACTAAAATGTCTGAATGACTTATTCTTTCACCTCAAGGTGAATTAAAAGTCATTTCTCTACTCTTGTCAGGCTACATGCAGGACTGTGGTCACCTAATGATTTTATGAGGGGTCTGTTTTTCTCCTCCATGCATCCCCCTTATCTTTTTAAACTAGATCAGTCACAAGTCAGTGACAAAATCGATTGGGCGGAGGTGGACATACCAGGCAACAAACAACGGACCCCCGAAGCGGCGTCACTTGAGGAGGATAATATACAGCCGGTGGTGGGAACAAGCATATCCTCACGCCCAGCTTGGCAACGGGGGAGAGTAAAAACCCCATGTGTGTTCTTTACTAAAGGCAATGTGAGTGCAATTTTAAAATAAAAGCAATTTTAGTGAAAACAGTATCATGCTAGGTGAGGTTTTTTCCTTAGGTTCTGCAAGTGAAAAGGAAAAAATCTGATATATGACAGTGGTGACACCAGGATCCTGAAGTTCCTAGGCTCCCTGGACTTGTGCATGGTTGGCCAGTCTAACAGTGGCCAATACATCCGGTGAGTCTGTTTAACATTGGGTGTCTATGGTGGAGGCTGCTGCTGGAAAGTATTGCAAAACCCAGTGGTTTTAAAGATTTTAATGGAATGATGTGCGCTGAACATTGATGTGCTGACTCAAAGTAAGTTGTTCCTGATTAACTTCATTTCAATATTATTTTTCTTACCTTAATCTTACTATTATACATGTGAAAGTTTGGATGTTTGTTACTGAATCACACAACAATGGCTGAACGGATTTGAATGAAATTTGGCGCACACATAGTACACTACCTGGAATAACGAATAGGATACTTTTTATCCCCATAACCAAAAAGTGGGTGGTGACAAATACACATTTCACTGGGAAAATGTAAACTGCAGCCATTCTTACACTGTTAATGGCAGGGTTCCCAAACTGCACAGTTGGTCACTGGGTGACTGGGATTAATATTCAGAAAAGTGGGTGGAGCCTACAAAAGCTGATCAAAATTCACCTATTGATTTTCAAGGGGAATATTTAACCACTGAAGTGCCCCTTAAGGACCAGAGACCGATGGTACCAGAACGATGGAATCCCGACGAATTGCCACACATACCCGCTACAACCGCCGTCACCAGGACCCCCAGGACATAGACTCTGCCATCATAGAGATGGCAGAGTCATGTGAGCCGGTCAGGAGCCGCTTTCATTGGCTCCTGACTCTGTCTTTCAATGTAAGCCAATGGGAGCGGCTTACATTGAAAGACAGGGCCAGGAGCCAATGAAATCGGCTCCTGACCAGCTCACATGGCTCTGCCATTATAGAGACAGGCAGAGGCTGTGAGATGCGGTGAAACTCGTCGGGTTTGAGCATCGCGATAGGCAGGAAGTGACGGAAACGGCGAATGCACACAGCGGGGGATAATTGAAATCTACGCCCTGCCAGCCAGGAGCCCACCAAAACAGGGCTTAGATTTCAATTAGCTTGGTCCTTTAACAGTGCAAGAATGTCAGCAATTAACTATTTATTTCACAAGCCTCAAACCTGGTACAATTGGTCATTGGGTGACTGGGGTTCAAATTCAGAAAAGGGGGTGGAGCCACAGCCAATCCGCTTTGTTTCATTTCACTGCAAATGATTGATACCAAAGACCGCAAAGCTCACAAACTAGGTCATTGAGTAATTGTGCATTAGGGTTAGAAAAAGTGGGCGGAGCCAACAGCAGCCAAATACATACCCAGCCAACACTGGGCCATCAGCTAGTTATATATTTTTGCTCTCTGTGAGCTTAAAAATGTATCATAGCAGTGGCATAGCTAGAGACTATGGGGCCCTATAGCAAAGTTTTCATGTCACCTTTAGATCTAGGCACTATTTAGCAATGCCACCTGCCCCCATGGAATGAGTTGACTGGGCAATTTACGTGTCCATGCATTGTACACTTTATATATTGAGACAAAGTCAGAGGATAGAGAAACAAAGGAACGTTAATACAGAACACAGAGTAACACCTAGGCCCCCTCATCTCTGGGGCCCATAGCAATTGCTATGGCTGCTATGGCTATTGCTACGCCCCTGTATCATAGATAAGAGGAAAACAGGTGAAAGAGCATTATGAATCATGCCCTATGTGTCCCCACTTCAAGGACCTCTTTTTAGTGCCTCCAGTTAAAGGGTACCTGAGCCTGAGATGGCCCACAATGTACAAGGATAACCATCCCTCAGTATTCTTAAACTTTAGTTCTAACTTGTGGATAGACTCCCCTCGGTGCACCTGTCATGTCCCATTTATAGCTCCGACTAGGTCCAGTTAGAACAACTGTGCCTGCTCTCCAGATTTTCACACACCCTCTCCAGGACCCCCATTCTTTAGGGCAAACTAGGCAATGCCCAGAGCCCTGTAGGGGCCTCTAAGCCTACCCCCTTTTGGCATCACCATGTGGTTGTGTCATAACTCGGATGTCACAATCAGAGGGGTGACCCCTGATGGTTAAGGTAGAGTGCACAGTGGAGTGTCATATCTCACCTGTCTGACACGCTCTTCCTTCTTCCTCTCTCAGCACATCCTCCTGTCTCCATGGCTACCCGCAGCGGTATATGTCTTTGTGACCTGGCAGCATGTTATGCCAGTGTTTACATGTCTGAAACAAAGAAGAGGTGCCAGTTGGAGGATATAGGAGACTAGAAAACACTGAAGAAGGGTGAAGGAGGGAGCATGGCACAGCACAAGTGAGATATAACACTCCATTGTGTTCTCTGCATTGTGGGGAAGGAGGGTAGTAAAGCCCACCTAATAGTGCTATCTGGGGGAGAAGGAAGGCCATCTTGTATCGCTATATGGGGGGGGGGGGGTGCTACTTAATACTAATATCTAGGGAAGTGGGGGGACAAAGATCACCCGAAACTGCTCTCTAGGGGTGAGGTGGAGAAACAAAGGACAAATACTTCTGCTATCTAGGGAGGTTGGTGCTGCCTAATACTGCTATCTGGGGAATGGGGAGCCCATGTTTATTTTCACACAAGGCCCCATTTCTTCCACTTACTTTAACTGGTCCAAGACCATGGTAGGTAGTATCTACGCAGCATCTGTGGCTCTCTAAGGGCCCTTTGTCACCAGCAATCGCTAGCATTTGCGCTAAACGCTAGCGATTGCGATTCAGCAGGTTGCTAATTTTTTTGGGCGATTGCGATTTTGCTATGCAATGCACTGCATAACAAAATCATGGTACAAATTGCTCTGAGCCACGATTGCGCTTTAGTAAAAGTCAAATTGCGGTAGTGGAAATTACCTACCGTGATTCCTATGTTATTTAGAAAACCCTAGCAATTTAAAAAGCATCGCAATCGCCGTAAGTGGAAAAGGGCCCAACTCTGATTCTACGCCATGGCTTACCGCGGTCCCGTGCCAATCGCTGTTCCTGGCGGAAGTAGACTTGGCTGTCAGTCGAGCTTCCTCCTATCGGTCAGGAGCCGTTTTCATTGGCTCCTGACCTCCTGATCGCTGTGAGCCAATCACAGTGATTGGGGAGGGAAGAAAATAAAAGAAAAGCCTCTGGTCCTTATAGGGACCAGAGGCGTCCATCACAAAGTGATCTGTAAATGTCTTAAAGGAGTGATCCACGCTCAAAAAACAAACAAACAAACAAACAAAAAACTTACCTGGGGTTTTCTCCAGCCCGTGGCAGCCATCCTGTGCCCTCACCGCAGCTCCTGTGGCTCCCGGTCTTCTCCGCCGGCACAGCCGACCTTGCCAGGTTGGGTTCCCGGTTGGCGTCTTTTGCGCTCCACGGCGCGGGTCATCCCCGACGTCATCAGGATGGTACTGCCCAGGCGCAGTAGTTCTGCAGTGGCAGCTGCGCCGACGGAGAAGACAGGGAGCCACTGGAGCTGTGGTGAGTACACAGGACGGCTGCCACGGGCTGGAGGAAGCCCCAGGTCAGTGGATCTTTTTTGTTTTTGAGCTTGGATGTGTCCTTTAAAAAATTCTATCACCTTAGCTAGGGAGAGTAAAGTAGAGGAAATACTGTTTAATCTGTTGTTAACATTTATCATTATACTAAGTACTGATCAGTGGAGTAGCAAAAGGGGATGCAGAGGTTGTGACCACACCAGAGCCCCTGAACTATAGGGGCCCTCCTTCATCCATCTTATTAGCTTTACATTGGAGCTATGCTGGTAATGAACACCTCTATATGTGCGTTGCATAGTAGTACAGTAATCTTTACTCTGATTACACCTCTCTGACACTGCAGCTGTCCTGGTTTGGTTTTGGCGCTCCATATCAATAGAGTGCTTGTGGCCCCGTGTAGTTACACCACTGGTACGGATCCATGTCAACTGGGAAATATTATAGCTCTTCACCCTTCCATCCTTTTTCCATCTTTGCTTCCTACATACCTATTGTTGGTTGGCAGGTTTTCCTTTATTCAGTTGTCCCACATGGACATTTACCTAGCTGGTACACACACAGCTGCCACAGAGACATCTGGTGGCTGAAAATTACAATGCGCACCATCTGCCACAAAAGTTACCCAATGGGCACAGTCATCATCAACGTTGGCAGAGCAGGGTGGTAAAACCTCAGAATCATTTTCAAGCATTAAAGGATACCCGAGGTGACGTGACATGATGAGATAGACATGTATATGTACAGTGTATGTCCTTTAGATTGTAAGCCTCTGGCAGGGCCCTCCTCCCTAGTGTTTCCAGCTTGATTATGCAATCTTACTGTCAATCGCCCCTCTTGTGGACTAGAACAGTCTCTATATTGACCTGTGACACACTGTACGGTTATCAAATCATTTGCATGATCTTGTTTTGTCTTGAGTTTTCTGTATGTCTTATCTTGTATGTTAACCCATTTATCTATTGTGCAGCGCTGCGTAATATGTTGGTGCTTTTTAAATACATTAAAAAAATAATAATAATGTGCCATGCACACAAATAACTATTCTGTGGTCCTTTTTTATTTTCTCTGCCTGAAAGAATTAAAAAGAATAATGTAAGCAAGTGCGTTTCTGTCCAGGTTGGCAAAGCAGGTGGTTTTGGCACCGGTGCTCATCAATCGATGGACCCAGAATTACACCTCCCTCCGAGTTGCGAAGTCTTGAAGGGGGAATAGTATTTAACACCACCAGGGAGTGTAGCAGCAGCAGGGAGAGCCATCACCCGCGATGTACTAGTACATACACCGGGTCAGGACTGGGCGTAGCCCTCACTGATAAGGATTTACAACCATAAACCACTTTCCTGGCACTAAATTGCTTCTCAGAGGGGCAA